>NC_057811.1:275904173-276074459 GCF_018294505.1 Triticum aestivum
ACACCCCGACCCCGACACCGACACGGCACCCCGACCCCGACCCGGCACCCCGACCCGACACCCCGACCCCGAGACCCCGACCCCGAAAAGGTGTTCTTTGGCCTTCCAGAAGCCGACGGGGTCATATATTTGTTCATTATTAGTTAGGTCATATATCTTTCGATTTTGTTATGAAAAACATCATATATAATTGTGTTGATCGGGTAGTTTTAAATGTGCAGTTGTTTCATCGCTGCGAGGTTTGGTGTTCGACGACCTCGCCGTGCGTTTGACGAGCTCTGCCCCTTCGTTCGTGGGTGAGCACAAATGACATGTCCTCCTCCCCCATTAATTATTTGATCTATTCCAATGAAACTTGATAGCTAGATATATATGTGTCTTGAATCATCAGTATGCGTAACCAATATGTGTCTCCCGTTCGAAAGCGTCATAGTTCTAAATATGCATGCATTTGCATATTTATAACCTTGATTCTTTCGAATTGTCCAACGCTATCGATGGACAGCCCGAGTATGTTTAGATTGGGTTTATGCTTTGCTCCGGATCCGACGCATAAATTTCGTCAGTGCCTCCCCTGTTGTTCTCCGGGTACACATCCTCTCTGTTTATTGCAGAGACGTGTATCAGGAGAACAGCGGGGAGGTGCTGCCGAAATTTTGCGTAGGATCCGGGGCATAGCATGGGAAAATGAACCCAATCTAAACATACTCGGGTGGGATTAGGACCTATCATTACCTATTAGAGTGTAGGTTGCATGGACGTAATAAAATTGACAAAGTAGATCAACTGATTAATACATACATGGTGAATTATATATATATATATATTTGTTGTGTGTCTAGTAGCTCTGAAAGTCAAGATGAGTGATCGTGCGTGGATGTACACCGGTCACACTGGTCAGAACAAATGGAGCACTGAATGGTTCACAAAAACCAAGGGGTTTGTGCGAGCCGCATTTGCAAATGGCCAGAGGAAAACCTGGTGCCCCTGTTTACGGTGCGGCAATTGGGAAAAGAGGACAGAGGCTGAAATGGGCAAACACCTGCAGAAGAGTGGGTTTACGCCCGATTATACGGTGTGGACATTTCATGGTGAGTCTGCCCAACGTGACCGAGCTGAGGTGGATCGTCGTCGCACCGACGAGCATGGTACCGGTATGGAAAACATGGTGCAAGACTTTGATGATGCTCGGGATTCGGACGAGGAGATGGAGGAATCTGCAAAGGCCTTCAATGAAATGTTGGAGTCTTCAAAACGTCCGCTCCATGAGCACACTGAGCTTTGTCAGTTGGATGCCATCTCACAAGTAATGGCTCTGAAGGCTCAGTTCAACTTGGACAGAGAATGCTACGATGCAATGATGACAGTATTTGGACGCTTTCTACCCAAAGGCCATGTAATGCCTGCAAACCTGTACCAGTCGGACAAAATCCTCCGTGCACTGAAGATGCCCTATGATAAGATACATGCGTATGAGAAAGGATGTGTCTTGTTTAGGCTTGACTATGCGGACTTGAACTGTTGTCCCATTTGCAAGTCTTCCAGGTATGTTGTGGTAGACAACGGTATGGGTGAGAAGACACAGACCAAAATCCCCGTTAGTGTTCTTTGGTATATGCCAATCGTACCAAGACTTCAACGTCTTTTCATGGTCGAAGAGACGGCCAGATAGATGACATGGCACAAAACGGGCAAAAGAACCGAACTAGATGCAGATGGGAATCTGATGATTGTACACACATCAGATGGTGTTGCGTGGAAAAAGTTTGATGAATTACATGGTGACAAAGCGGCAGATCCGAGGCATCCTCGAGTCGGCATCAGCACGGATGGGTTCAGTGTGTTTGGTATGACGGCAGCCCAATACAGTTGTTGGCCCGTATTTGTCTTTCCACTCAATCTCCCCCCCGGACAGATTATGCAAAGAAAGAACATTTTCCTGACGTTGATAATTCCAGGGCCCAACTATCCGGGGAAAAATATGAATATGTACATGCAACCGCTTAAGGACGAATTGCAAGAAGCCTGGGATAATGGGTTCAAGACATACGATGCCTATAGCAAACGGAACTTCATAATGCGTGTCTGGTACATGTACTCGATGCATGACTTGCCGGCGTATGCGCTATTCGTTGGCTGGTGTGTGCATGGAAGGTTCCCGTGCCCCACATGCAAGGGAGCTCTTGAGTTTCGTTGGCTTCAGGCAGGTCGCAAGTTTTCTTGCTTCGACATGCATAGAGAGTTCCTGAATCCTCGCCATAAGTTCAGGAAAGACAAGAAGAACTTCATCAGAGGTAGAGTTGTCAAAAACTCTGCACCACATGCATTGACAGGCCAACAGACCCTGGATTAGTTAAACGCTCTCGAGCGAGATCCCGAGCGTCCAGGGTACTTCAAGGGGTATAATTCTAAGCACGCCTGGACTCACAAAACATGCTTATGGGATCTGCCTTACTTCAAAGACCTCCTTTGCCCACACAACATCGACGTGATGCACACTGAGAAGAATATCGCCGAGGCACTTTTTGGTACATTGTTCGGCATAGATGGGAAGTCAAAGGATAATACTAAGGCTAGAGTCGATCTGGAGGCGCTATGTGATAGGCCGTTACAAAACATGAAAGAACCGAAAGGAAAGCAGAACTGGACGAAGCCAAAGGCATGGTTCAATCTTGGAAGGCCGGCTATGAGGGAAATTATCTTGTGGGTGAAAATGCAGTTGATGTTCCCCGATGGGTATGCAGCGAATCTACAGAGGGGAGCCAGTCTTGATAAATTGAAGATATTTGGTCTCAAGAGTCATGATTGGCACATATGGATTGAGCGGGTAATGCCGGTGATGTTGCGTGGCTTCATCCCTGAGGATGAATGGCTAGTACTGGCAGAACTCAGCTATTTCTTCCGTGTTCTTTGTGCGAAAGAACTATTGCCTGGCGTGCTAGAAGAAATGGAAGAGTTGGCGCCGGAGTTGATCTGCAAGTTAGAGAAGATCTTTCCACCGGGCTTCTTTAATCCAATGCAACATTTGATTTTGCATCTCCCGACCGAGGCAAGATTGGGGGGGCCCCGTGCAAAATCGTTGGTGCTACCCAACTGAGAGGATGCAGAAGACGCTTCGACAAAAATGTAAAAATAAACGTAGAATTGAAGCATCGATGGCTGTGGCATTCATCACTGAGGAGGCGGCAAACTTCGTGACAGCACACTACGAAGCCAAAAATCGTCATTTGCATAATCCGAAGCCTTGGTACAATGCTGACGACCCTAAAAAGGGTGGATCCAACCTCAGCCTATTCAAAGGGAATCTCGCACCAGCCAGTGTTTCAAATCCAGTATCTTTGGATAACGAACAATGGCGGACCATTTCGTTGTATATCTTCAACAACCTGATAGAAGTGCGGCCGTACATCGAGTAAGTTCTCGGTACATAGTTTCGCAACTTCTATTTCCTTTGAACTGCTCTTATTCCTGGATATTTCATACAGTCGATACGTCGCCTTATTCTCGTATGGAGCGGTGATCCAAAAGGATTCTGTCGAAGAGTATGAGCTTCTCGCAAAGCAAGGTGGCGGCTATCCCGGTTTCATCTCTTGGTTCAAACAAACGGTAATTTCTATTAGACTTGTAGGCTAATTTGTAGGCGGCTATCCCGGTTTCATTCGCTAATTTGTGCGTAATGCAACAATCCTTTCATACTAAACTTGTAGGCTAATTCAGAGTCTATGGACGCCGAATTGAGACAAGTCGCTAATGGTTTTGACTATAAGGTCCGTTCATTTGACAAATACGACATCAACGGGTATCGCTTTCGTACCTATGGCAAAGAGCTATCTATGGCCGACCGAAAGTCTACAAATTGTTGTGTATCTGCTATCGGCGAAGGAGGTACCGAGTATTATGGGAGAGTTGAAGCAATTTATGAACTTCTATTCTATGGTGAAAACCCACCGAATGTCGTAGTCTTCAAATGTTATTGGTTTCAGCCGAAGGAGACTAGAAGAACTCATGAACATATAGGGCTAGTTGAAATCAACCAAAGCACCCATTTAGATGTTCCTGATGTCTATATTACGGCTCAACAGGCAACCCAAGTATTCTATCTACCGTGGGCCTGCCAAACTAATCCAAATCTGAAAGGTTGGGATGTCGTTTATGAAGTGCCGCCACGTGTAGACTATCTCCCCCAAAGGAAGAGGATTATGAACCTCACATTAACCCAGACACATATGAAGGAGAATTCTTCCAAGAGACACGTCTTTCCAAAAAGCGTTTCAAGAACCGCTATACTTCACCCCAAAACATTGAAGTAGACAGTGACAGTGAATCCGACATCACCCCAGAGGAGGAACAAGAAGAGCCGGAACAAGAAGAGGTTACTGCTGCGGATGACCTGTCATTGCTTGACCGATTACGTCAAGGTGGCCTTGCACATGTTGATGCCACTGAACCCTATGAGCCCGTCATTGATTATAGTGATGATGATGATTATGCATTTATTGATGATACTGATCGAGATTATTAGTAGTGTCAGGTATTAAATTTTTTAATGTTGTACTTGATGATGATACACTTAAGTGATACACATATTATTATTCATGTCGGTCTTTTTTTTATGTTGTACTAATTTCGTTTACTGTTTGTCATGGCAGGTGTTGAAATATGGTGGGCGCTGGTCGGGAGCGCGCCAAGGCCCCTTCTTCCTCGGCGCGTGGTCTGAGGTCTTCGATTCCAGACGTACCTCTTCGCCGAGCATTGCTGGACAGTATGTCCACACCGCCGGGCCCTTCTTCGTCCACCGCGGTGCCCAGCAGGGGACGAGGTAGGAAGAGAGGAGGTGGGGCACGTGGTCGCGGGAGAGGAGGTAGGGTGACTGCTAGGGCGCCTTCCTCGCCGCCACCCCCAGCTGTTTCACCCGAGCACGTGACTGCTAGGGTGGACTCGTCCGAGGAGGAGGCTACACGGACTCCGGTCCACGAGCCTCCGGTCCACGGGTCTTGGGCCCACGAGCCTCGGGTCGACTGGCCTTCGGCCCACGAGAGTTTGGCCCACGAGACCCCGGAGGAGCACACGTCCGGATGGGGTACCTGGCCGGATCAGCCCGAGAAGCCGAGTGGCCATGCTGATGATGGCGGGGAGCCGACTGATCTTGAGGAGGAGGGTGGCACCGTCTACCAGCGTGGTGCTACACGGCTCCCGTCCGTGCCGGCGACCCGCGAGCAGAGGTGGTTGATCTTCCCTGATGGGGAGAGGTACGTAAGTGCATTTAATATTTTTGTACCTTCTGCATTCACGTTTCTTCAAATAACTAATGCGTTGGCCTTGTCATGCTGCAGGGGTTGGGACCACCATCATAGTGTCCGCCGGCCCAACTCCGTCCTTGGAGTTCTTTGCCGGCAAAACTTCCCGGGGTTTGTCACGTTGCCTGGTGAGGGTCGGCTTCCAGAGCTTGGGTTGAGCTGGGAGCACTACGTGGCTGCCCTGGCCCCGCCGGATGTCATTATCGACGGTGTCGTGTGCGACACGAGGGCAGACATGGTGATCAGGACGTTCTGGGTAATTTCTCCTTTACACATTTCAAAATCTTCAACTAGCTAGTTATTAATTGTACTAATCAATATTGTCTCATTTGATTGCAGACATTCTACAGGTGTGAGGAGGGATACGAGGAGGAGTGCGCAAATGTTATCGAGAACGTCTGCAAGCGCCTACTCCAGAACTTACGGCACGAGGCTCGGGTGCAGGCTGTTCGAGACTACTACGCCTTGCGTGGTATCAAGAAGACCAAGCCGGCGTGCCGTGATAAGTTCCTGAGTAAGGAGCAGTACATGAAGGTAATTCTTAAGGCCTTCTACTTAAGTTCCTTCATTTAGTAATTCTTAGCCGTAGCGCTCAAGTTTCTATTTGCTAACTTAGGCGCCTCCGAGATGGTGTGCGGATCGGATGGATTGTTGGGAGGTGTTGGTCGATGAGTGGTGCTCACAAGAATGGCTAGCCCTCCACAACCAGGCCAAGGACAAACGTGCCCAAATGGAAGGTGTGCCACACCATCAAGGCAGCTCCAACTTATATCAGTTCGGGCGCAACTGGGTATGTGGTTTGCTTCATGATTCATGCAATTCATTCATCATGCTAGCTTGAGCCCTTTAATTACTAATTTTCATTGTTTCTCTCTTTCAGGCACGCCACAATAAGGCGGATAAGGTGCCAGAGGTGTACGACCTGTATGCCATGGCCCACACTGGCTCTTACAAGAAAGTCAAGGCTTTCTCTCAGTCTGACCTCGATGATGCAAACAACTTCACCAACATCTCCTCCCACAACAAACTCGTGAGATATAGAGATGAGGGGAAGGCGAGGAAAGGGGAGGACTTTAACCCGAGCCAGGGTCCCATTGATCCAGAGCTGGTGATGATATCTGGTGGCGGGAGGTCCCATGGCTCCATAGCCATTGGAGATGGACTTATCCGTTGTCCTAGCACTCTCCCGGAGATCAAGGCGCGCCAGTCGAGCTCCGCTCCTGAGATAAGGCCTCGTGAACGGCCAGTGCAACTCGCCATCAAGGTTAGTGATACGTACTCAGTTATCTTTCTCCATTACATTGTGTGCGCTTCCATGAATGATTACAAATGGTCATGTGAGTGGTGTTGCAGGCTGCTATACAGACTGAGAGAGATAGAACGGAGAAACTTCTGGCAGAGGCGGCGGGGAGGCAGCGGGAGATGGAGGAGAGGACGAGAAAGATGATGGAGGAGGAGAGGGCACGGAATGACATGCAGGCAAGGGCCATGTACGAGCTCCTTGTGGTAAGTTTCTTCTGCAGATTACTTGCTAGTCTTAACATTTGAGTCTCATTACTAACTAGTATGACTCTGTTCTGAAAACCAAATATGCAGTCTGTGTGCGAGAAGTCCGGTCAGCCCGCTCCGCCGATGCCAGTGATTGCTCCTGGGAGCACGGTGAGTTTAGTTTGAATGGACATTACTTGGTAGTCTTAACATTTGAGTGTCGTAATGCTAACGAGACACTGGAAATGATCTTTGGTGCAGCTTAACTCCAGAAACGCATCGCACGATCCTTCTCCAGGTAGCGGCACTAGCCACCCCGCTCCTACACCTCCCTGATCACGGTAAGTTTCTCTAGTGTTTTGCTTAACAAATGCATAAAGACCTAGCCTTAGCTTTATTTCCTCCAATATGCTTACCATAATGACCTAGAGTTAGCTTATTTTCCTCCAAAATGACCCATTTTACCTAGGTTAGCTTATAAATGATGCAGTTCATCCAAGTTAGCTCAAAAATGACCCATTTTACCTACATTAGCTCCTAAATGATCCATTTTACCTACGTTAGCTTTAAAATGGCCCATTTCACCTAGGTTAACTCCAAAATGACCCATCTTACCTAGGTTATCTCATAAACGATCCATTTCAACTAATTTAGCTCATAAACGATCCATTTGACCTAAGTGAGCTAAAAAACGATCCATTTCACCTAAATTAGCTCTTAAATGATCCATTTCACCTAAGTTAGCTCAAAAAGATCCATTTCAACTAAATTAGCTCATAAATGATCCATTTCACCTAAGTTAGCTCAAAAACGATCCATTTCAACTAAATTAGCTCAAAAATGATCCATTTCAACAAAGTTAGCTCAAAAACGATCCATTTCAACTAAGTTAGCTCAAAAACGATCCATTTGACCTAAGTGAGCTAAAAAACGATCCATTTCACCTTAGTTACCTAAAAACGATGCATTTCAACTAAGTTAGCTCAAAAACGATCCATTTCAACTAGGTTAGCTCCAAAATGACCCATTTGACCTTACTTAGCTAAAAAACGATGCCCTTCACCTTAGTTAGCTCATAAACGACCCATTTCAACTAAGTTAGCTCATAAATGATCCATTTCAACTAAGTTAGCTCATAAACAACCCATTTCAACTTAGTTAGCTCATATATGATCCATTTCACCTAAGTTAGCTCATAAATGACATATACTTCTTGTTCTAGTCTTCTTCTTGTTCTAGTCACCTATTTCTAACTTTCTTATTTACCATTTTGCAGATTTCATGGAAGCTAGCTTGCTATGATGGAGTGCTTGCTTTTCCTTTGATGAAACTTTGCATTGTATCTAGCTTGCTATCTTCATGACACTTTGCATTGTAATATATATATATGGATGGAACAATGTGTATGGATGGAACTTCCTTATGTATGAACAATGTGTATGGATGAAACTGATGTGATATGTGATATGAAACTTATGTGCTAGATATGTGTTGGATATGTGCTGGATATGAAACTTATATATGTGATATGTGCTGCAAATTGTGGGATTTAATAAAAAACAGAAAAAACAGACAATATGCAGGCTCTTTGCCGTCTGCCACCGACGGCAAAGAGCCTTTGCCGTCTGCCGCGGACAGCAAAAAAGCCACGTGGCAGCCAACTGTGCTTCCTGGGAGCTGACCCATTTGGTCAGTTTGCCTACAGTGGCAGACGGCAAAGACTTTGCCGTCCGTGGCAGACGGCAAAGAACCTGCCATCTAGTGACGTGTAGATGACATCATAAGGCGGACGGCAAAGACCAGAGAAATTTTGCCGTCCGCGGCGGACGGCAAAGGTCTGCCGTTAGCCACTTAACGGACTGACAGCGCAAATATTGCCGTCCGCCCTCTTTGCCGTCCGCCGCAGACGGCAAAGAGACTTTGCCGTCCGCCGCCAGGAAGCAGACGGCAAAGCAGCTGTTTACCGTAGCCTTCTTTGCCGGAGCCTTTTGCCGTCCGCGGCTGACGGCAAAGGTCTTTGCCGTCCGCCTTTCGAGCCTTTGCCGTCCGCCATGGCAGACGGCAAAGTAGCTGTTTCCTGTAGTGTTTGTGAGCCATCCCTACCCCTTGGCTTTCCTATAAATAGAGGTGGAGGGGCAGCCCTCCACACTCACTCTTTCTCACATACAAGTGCCATGCTATGATCTGGCTTCTTCTCTCCCTCCCACGAAAAGAGTTTCGTAGAGCCGTAAGGTTGTCTGGGTTCCGGCAGGAACTAGTTCTGGACGGCGAAGCCCTGCCGGATAGATGACACCGTATGTGTGCAACTCTGTAGAGAGATCGTAGTTTCGGTCTTAGTTCGTGAGTGCCCCCCGAAGGGCTGTCCGTGTGACCGTCCGAGTTTCGAAGGTCCTCCCGAAGGGCTGTCCGAGTGACCGTTCGAGTTTCGAAGGTCCTCCCGAAGGGCTGTCCGCGACACCGTCTGGGGGGCTGTTCGATCGCCTCCCGGAGGGCTGTCTGAGGAGCAGATGAGGGAATACATCCTCGCGGTTGGGAGGTTGTAAATCCTAGCTGCGGGGATCTGCACCGCCGATCGTCATCGACTCTACATCCCACTGCGCTACGAGTCGGTAACGAAAAAGATCAAACCATGTATGTAGTCTCCATAGTGCTCCTGGGCTGGTGCGTAGGTCGGAAATTTTTTGTTTTCTGCTGCGTTACCCAACAGTAACGGATCTCACGAAGGTCTTGTTGAGTTTTGTGTGATTGAAGTTTTCAAGTTTTGGGTTATCTTACGATGGATGAAGGATAAGGAGTAAGAAGAGCCTAAGCTTGGGGATGCCCATGGAACCCCAAGCTATTATCCAAAGAGAAGCAAGCAACTAAGCTTGGGGATGCCCCGAGTGGCATCCCCTCTTTCTTCTAACGACCATCGGTATTTTACTCGAAGCTATATTTTTATTCGTCACATACTATGTGTTTTGTTTGGAGCGTCTTGTATGATATGAGTCTTTTCGTGTTTTGCTTTGTGTTTTAAGTCTTGATTCATTGCTGGACACACCTATTTGAGAGAGCCAAAATTATGTCATGACCTGTTAGAATTGCTCTCTATGCTTCACTTAAATTTTTATGAGCTATGGAATTCCTCTAGTGCTTCACTTATATCGTTTTGAGCATGGTGTACTTTAGTATTTTGAAAGAAATACTCTCTTTCTTCACTTACATTTATTTGAGAGTTAGTAAATTTTCAAGAAAATTTCTCTTGCTTCACTTAAATTAATTTGAGAGAAAGAAATATTATGCTCATGATCTTCACTTAAATTTGTTTGAGCTTATCGAAAGCGACACATGAAAATTAGTCCCAAAGTGATAGACATCCAAGAAGGATATAATAAGAAGTTTCATGAAGATCATTGGAGAAAATAAACTTGATTCCTTGTAATAGTTTTGAGATATGATGATTTGATATGTGAGTCATGTTGATGAGTAATTATGCTTTAGTATGAATACTCGTGTTATGGTTTGTGATTCCCTATGCAAGCACGAAAGTTAATAGTTATGCAATGAAATTACATCCTACTTGTGGGGCATTATTTGGTGTTAATTATGCTTAATGCTCACTTATGAGATTATTTGTTTATTAGTTGGTCGCTTCTGAATCTTTTGCTAGCCTTCATTTTGCACTAAGTATGATCACTACTTGTGCATCCAAAATCCTTTAAACTAGTTTTCCCACATGAGTCCACTACACCTACCTATATGTGGTATTCTTTTGCCGTTCTAAGCAAATTTGTATGTGCCATCTCTAATATTCAAAATAAATTTCTCTTTTGTGTGCTCGTACCGCTCGCGAGGTTGTGAGGGGTGGCTAATTTTTTCCATGCTAGATGTGTTATTCTCACGATGAGTGTTTATTCACTTGTCATTGCACGAGAGTAAGGCAAAGGTATTAGGGATGCCCAGTCCCGAAATGAAATATGAATTTACTTTATGTTGTCAAATAATAAATTCCTTGGAAAGTGTTGGTATGGAAACCACCTTGGATACGGTTAGCCATGGAAAGTGAAAGTATGTTGGAAAAAGGAATAAATCTACCATGGAAAGTGTTGGGAAATCTAAGTCGTTTTCGTTGGTGGGAAAAGTATGCCTCTCAGAATGTTTTTATCTCTCAATTTTTGCTTTGAGCTCTGGCACCTCTACAAATCCCTACTTCCCTCTACGAAGGGCCTTTCTTTTACTTTATGCAAATTTTACTTTAAAATTGAGTCTCCATCTTCTCTTATAAAAGCACCAACTAGGAGGCACCATGATCGTACATGAGGATTGGGTGTAGCTAATATGCGAGTGTGTATCATGAATGGATCAATGATTGAGCATGATGGGCTATGGATAACTTAATTTAGCGTTAATATTTTGAAATACATGGTTGCTTGTTGGTATGCTGGAGTATCTAAATTATCATGTCAAAACTAGACTATTGCTTTGAACAATATAAAAGTCCAAATGTCCATGCTATAAAGAAAAGAAGATGAGATGACATGTTAGGCAGCATTCCCCATCAAAAATTCTGTTTTTATCATTTACCTACTCGAGGATGAGCACGAATTAAGCTTGGGGATGCTGATACGTCTCCAATGTATCTATGATTTTTATTTGTTCCATGTTGTTATATTATCATTCTTGGATGTTTTATAATCATTTTATAGTCATTATATATCACTTTTTTGGTACTAACCTATTGACATAGTGCCAAGTGCCAGTTAGTGTTTTCTGCATGTTTTTTACATCGCAGGAAAGCAATAACAAACGGAGTCCAAAAGCAGCAAAGCTTTTCATGGATTTTTTTGGACCAGAAGACATCCAGTGGGCCGGAGAAGCACTTGGGGTTCTCTGAGGGGAGCACAACCAACAGGGCGCGCCTGGAGGCCCAGGCGCCCCAGGTGGGTTGTGCCCACCTCGGGTGCCCCTGAACCGCCTCTTTGCTCTATAAATACCCCAATATTCCAGAAACCCTAGGGGAGTCGACGAAAATCAATTCCAGCCACCATAGAGTCCAGAACCACCAGATCCACTCTAGACACCATCACAGAGGGGTTCACCACTTCCATTGGTGCCTCTCCGATGATGCATGAGTAGTCTGTTGTAGTCCTTCGGGTCCGTAGTTAGTAGCTACATGGCTTCCTCTCTCTCGTTGATTCTCAATACAATGATCTCTTGGAGATCCATATGATATAACTCTTTTTGCGGTGTGTTTGTTGGGATCCGATGAACTTTGAGTTTATCATCAGATCTATCTTTTTATCCGTGAAAGTTATTTGAGTTTCTTTCATCTCTTATATGCATGATTGCTTATAGCCTCGTATTTCTTCTCTGATATTTGGGTTTTGTTTGGCCAACATCTATTTATCTTGCAATGGGAAGAGGTGCTTTGTAGTGGGTTCGATCTTACGGTGCTTGATCCCAGTGACAGAAGGGGAACCGACACGTATGTATTGTTGCTACTAAGGATAAAACGATGGGGTCTATTTCTACATAAATAGGTCTTGTCTACATGATGTCATCGTTCTTATTGCATCACTCCATTTCTCCATGAACTTAATACACTAGATGCATGCTGGATAGCGGTCGATGTGTGGAGTAATAGTAGTAGATGCAGGCAGGCGTCGGTATACTAATCTTGGACGTGATGCCTACATAATGATCATTGCCTGGATATCATCATGATTATTTGAAGTTCTATCAATTGCCCAATAGTAATTGGTTTACTCATCGTTTGCTATTTTTCTCGAGAGAAGCCACTAGTGAAACCTATGGCCCCCGGGTCTCTTTCTTATATTATTTGCCTTTTATTTTCAGATCTATGAAACCTAAAAATACAAAAATACCTTGCTGCAATTTATTCTCATTTATTTTATCTCAAGTTCCCGCGATCCAATCTATCACATTTTTATCACATCCGTTTGCCAATTTCTGGCGCCGCTACCCGAAAGGGATTGACAACCCCTTTAATACGTCGGGTTGCGAGTATTTGTTATTTGTCTGCAGGTGTTGTTTACGTAGTGTTCCTTGGTTCCCCTACTGGTTCGATAACCTTGGTCTCATCACTGAGGGAAATACCTTCCGTCGATGTGCTGCATCATCCCTTCCTATTTGGGGAAATACCGACGTAGTCCTAGCCGACATCTGTCAGTGTCAAAACCGGCGGATCTCAGGTAGGGGCCCCGAACTTTGCGTCTAAGGTCGATGGCTGCAGGAGACGGGTGACACGACGTTTACCCAGGTTCGGGCCGTCTCTATGGAGGTAATACCCTACTTCCTGCTTGATTGATCTTGATGAATATGAGTATTACAAGAGTTGATCTACCACGAGATCGTAATGGCTAAACCCTAGAAGTCTAGCCTGTATGAGTATCGTAAGGAGTATATCCTATCCGGACTACACCCTCCGGTTTATATAGACATCGGAGGGATCTAGGGTTACATAGAGTCGGTTACATAGGAAGAAATCTTCATAGTTGATCGCCAAGCTTGCCTTCCACGCCAAGGAGAGTCCAATCCGGACACGGGTAGAGTCTTCGGCCTTCATGTCTTCACAGCCCACCAGTCCGGCCCATGGATAATAGGCCGGACGCCCGAGGACCCCTTAGTCTAGGACTCCCTCAGTAGCCCCCGAACCAGTCTTCAATAACAAAGTGTTCGACACACAAATTGTCTTCGGCATTGCAAGGCGGGTTCCTCCTCCGATGTCCTCCAAGTGATGTATTCGGTCGTTAATCAATGTCGCTCCCCTCGGCTTCTGCGCGTTAAATAACTTTATCTTCCACGTGTCGAGCGAATGTGAAAGGTCAGGGTATTTTTGCAAATAGCACCCCATCCACGCAAGGAAGAGCGCCTATTTAAAGAGATTGGATCTTAGACCCATTCGGCACCACACAGAGAAAAATCCCCGGAGACTGCTAGGAGAACCCATTCCAACATGGTTAGCATTCCCAGCTCCTCCTCCCGTTCCGGCCCAGAGAAAGGCGAGTGGGAGAGGTGTTCTGTGTCCCACAGTCAATTAGCGAAGCTGCAAATGCAGGGATTTCTTCCACCTGCAGATCTGGTCCCTGTCCGAGCGGGGCTGACCTCCTTTAATGGTTAGACTCAAGCAGAGAACTTCCCCAATCCATCCGGGGGGTAGCAAGTGTGTTTCGTCCCCTATCTGCGAAGAGGCGTTGGATTTCCAATCCATCCGTTCCTCCGAGGGTTGCTAGAATACTATGGCCTCCAGCTGCACAACTTCACCCCCGCCTTCATTCTGCACATTGCGGTTTATGTTGCTTTATGCGAATTATTCATGGGCATTGAGGCCCATTTTGAGCTGTGGAGGAAGTTGTTCTGTCTTGTCCCACACAACCATGAGGGGTCAATATTTGAAGTGGCCAGAGCCGAAGTATGGCGCATCGCGATACCGGATATCTATCCGGCACACCAAGGAAGGCATCTGAAGAATGGCCTTCCGAATGGTTCTATATTGAGGACGTCGCGCTTCCCGGCCCATTTCGAAATGGTCTCCCAGAATTTGCAAGTGTTCCATTGAGGAAACGCCACAGCTGGCGCCCCCAAAGTCTTGAAGAAGAGGATAGTGCGGAGGTTCGTCAGCTCCTGGGCAAGATAAGGATGCTTGCCCAGTCCGGCTTTACAAAAGTAGAGGTAATGGCGACCTCCATAGTGCGAGGGGTTCAGCCACTTCAATACAGAGGGCTCCCAATGTGGCACTAAAACGGGGAGGACGACGCCTCCCGTTATGGTCGGAAAGGTCCGGACACTCCTACCGCTCTAGCCAAGATACTGGCCGAGCTGTTTAAAGGGGAGGAAGAAGAATTTCTCCGCATCAATCGCAGAGAGGGGTACTCCATGTACAACCCTCCCAGCTGGGTAAGTCCCAACCCCTTTGCGTTTATTCACTCCGTTCTCATGGCCATTTTTAACGAATCCCCAATCCGTCTTATTTTGAAACAGCACTGGCGGAAGGTAACCGAGGGGCTTAATAGCCCTGCCCCATAGCCGGAGAGACACAACCGGGAGCTTGATCCTGGGTTCGAAGAGGACCCGGATATATTCATGGTACTCGCGGAAGGGGTGTCTTACCAGGCGAGCTATGACGGCACAGAAGAAACCCCCACGTAAGTAATCAGGAGGAACCCCCCTCGAAAGAGTTTCCTTGCACTGCCTCACCCACCGCACTATCTCATGCTTCAAAGGGGAGGCGTTCGGCGCGTCATGCTTCGCTGGGGATGACCCCAAGAAGAGCAGCTCCCGCGCCGAGCAAGACTTCGAAAAGGAAGGTTGGCGAAGACAAGGCCGGCCCTTCGTCGAAGAGGTATGGATTTAAAGGTATGCTTTTGGCAGTCGTACCCAACCGTGATTGTTATGTTGGTCCTGTATCAGGAAAAAGGGTTCATCGGACAATGTCCGGGGATTCGGCCGGTCACACTCCGAACAACCGGGATTTAGATCCCACCAGAGAGGTGGGGGCCGCTATGGGGGCAACACCGGACTGTCCTTCGGCCGAGGGTTCGGAAGACATGTCTGTTACCAACTCGGAAGTAGAGAGCGCCATGAATCATCGGCGCTGCATGGCTGTCCTACGAGACCCCAAGTTCTCGGAAGAGGCATTCAATGCCTTCAGCTCGGCTGACGCATACATCCGAGCTGCTCGAGATGGGCTTAGAAAATCCACAAAGCAACATTTGATAGATGTGCAGGTAAGTTTTCTCTTCATCCGAAAAGGATAACCATATGCCCGTAGCCCCCGAGACTGAAAGCAGTTGGTACAACTGATTTAAGGATCGTTGTATAACCAGGTCCTTACCGAGAAGGATGCCCTACTAGCCCAAGAGCTGGAGCAGTGTCGGGCACAGCTGAATGTTGCTACCACCGAACTGGAAAACTTCAAGAAGGCGTCTTCTGGTGACATTCCCCTCCGCCGAGGAATGATAATTGTATACCAACTGTACTAATATTGTTGCTGATTGCATAATAGGATCGCCCGATCAACTTGAAGAGAAGTTGAAGATCGCCCAAGAAGGGGGAAAAAGGCAAAAAGGCTACACGCCACAGGCGACCGTGTGTTGACCCGAGTCAGGGACAAGAAAAACAAGCTATAGGATTCCAACACCGCATTGGGCGAAGAATTGAAAGATGTGCGAGCCCAGCTAGCCGACTCCATGAAGGAGAACAGGACGTTGCGGGGCGGTATATTCAGTATGTGTCTGAACTATTTTGAAAGTAGTTCAGAGATAAATGGAACTGATATAATGATGATTGCTGGTATATTGACGGGCCGTCCCGACGAGGAGGTGTCCGGATCATCAAGTGATCTGCTACAAAGGTCGTCGCAAGTGCACGAGCAGGCTTGGCTGGCAATGCGGAGTGTTGCCAAGGCCCTATGGCCATCCGCCTCCCCTCCAGGAAGTATGTGGGAGCTTGTAGAGCTGTTCAAGGGAGCACGACGGCGTATCCGACTATGGAAGATATTGGCCTGCCGAGAAGGTGCGCGAGAGGCCTGGGCCATGGTGAAAACGCGATATACCAAACTGGATCCTAATCACATGGCCCGGGTCGGACCGCTAGGGTCGAATGGGGAAGAAATTCCCGTTAGTTTAGTATATGACCAAGTAGAGGTGGCCGCCAAATATTCCCAACAGGATTTCAAGTTAGATTGCCTGTTGAACGATATAGAGGACGAAGTGTTTGAGTCCAAGTGACTATGTACTTTCCTTACCATGTGTAATTCTAGCTGAATTGTATAGCATTTGTCATGGAAGACATTTTCTCTTCAACCTCCGGACCCGAGGGTGCGGAGTGTTTCTGAATACCCTCGCGGCCGAATAGACCGGGGTATGCCTGGAAAACTAGGCGTAGGGGTCATAGTTGCTTGAACAGACAAGTTGTATCCTGCTAGTTATGGCCCGGTAGTAACAATCGCAGAGGTGCTCCCGTTATGCCCTAGCCGAACTAACGGGAACGTAGGGCATAAGCACAGGAGCCAGGCAACCCTGCTTGGCCAAAACTTAAGTCATATAGATGCATATAATGGCGAAGAAAAGGTACATATGGAAGAACTCATATGTGAAGAGCTTGATGCTTGAGGAATAATAATAAAAAGCTTCTATCAAAGAAGCCCCCAGGTATAATGGACATACATATTTTAAATATGTATGTGTCAGGGGTGTGCGGTCTAGCCGTACCAAAGCCTTAAAGAGAGAAAGGAAAAAGTAATTGGAAAAGAGAGAAAACATAATGGAAACTGCAGGGGAGAAGGAGACGAACAAGGAGTTCGGCGCTAGGCATAGAATCTTCGGAGTCTGGCCGCGTTCCAGGGGTTCGGCTCGAGGCGATAGTCTGATGCATCACGAAGACGGTATGCTCCACCGGTGAGAACTTCATCAATTATGAAGGGACCCTCCCATTTGGGCTTGAGTTTGTCCTTTTTCTTCTCCGGCAGGCATAGAACGAGTTCGCCAACGTTGTAAGTCTTGGCCCGTACTTCTCTGCTTTCATATCTTCGAGCCTGCTGTTGGTAAAATGTTGAACGGGCTTTTGTGACATCGCGCTCCTCCTCCAGGGCATCTAGGTTGTCCTGCCGATCAAGCTCGGCTTCTCTCTCTTCGTACATACGCACTCGAGGTGAGTCGTGAATAATATCGCAGGGCAACACGGCCTCTGCGCCATACACCATGAAGAAAGGTGTGTATCCGGTAGTACGGTTGGGCGTGGTCTGCAGCCCCCAGAGTACGGAGTCGAGCTCATCAACCTAGTGCTTGTCTGATTCTTTCAAAGACCGCACTAGTCTGGGCTTTATGCCGCTCATAATAAGACCATTGGCTCGTTCGACTTGACCGTTGGTTTGCGGGTGGTAGACGGAGGCGTAATCGAGTTTAATGCCCAGATTAGTACACCAGGTTTTTACCTCATCGGCTGTGAAGTTAGAGCCGTTGTCGGTGATGATGCTATGTGGGACATGATAACGGGGCACAACACCGGATATGAAGTCTATCACCGGGTCGGACTCAGCCGTTTTGACCGGTTTAGCCTCTATCCACTCAGTGAATTTGTCCACCATAACCAGCAGATATTTTTTCTTATGGCTTGATATGTCTCCATCGTATCTACTTTTCCAAACACTTTTGCCCTTGTTTTGGACTCTAACTTGCATGATTTGAATGGAACTAACCCGGACTGACGCTGTTTTCAGCAGAATGGCCATGGTGTTATCTTTGTGCAGAAACAAAAGTTCTCGGAATGACCTGAAACTTCACGGAGATTATTTTTGGAAATAATAAAAAATACTCGTGAAAGAATCAAGGCCAGGGGGCCCACACCCTTTCCACGAGGGTGGGGGGCACGCCTGCCCCCTGGGCGTGCCCCCTGCCTCGTGGGCCCCTTGGAGCTCCACCGACCTCAACTCCAACTCCATATATTCGTGTTCGGGGAGAAAAAAATTCAGAGAGAAAGATTCATCGCGTTTTACGATACGGAGCCGCCGCCAAGCCCTAAACTCTCTCGGGAGGTCTGATCTGGAGTCCGTTCGGGGCTCCAGAGAGGGGAATCCGTCGCCGTCGTCATCATCAACCATCCTCCATCACCAATTTCAAGATGCCCACTGCCGTGCGTGAGTAATTCCATCGTAGGCTTGCTAGACAGTGATGGGTTGGATGAGATTTATCATGTAATCGACTTAGTTTTGTTAGGGTTTGATCCCTAGTATCCACTATGTTCTGAGATTGATGTTGCTATGACTTTGCTATGCTTAATGCTTGTCACTAGGACCCGAGTGCCATGATTTCAGATCTGAACCTATTATGTTTTCATGAATATATGTGAGTTATTGATCCTATCTTGCAAGTCTATAGTAACCTACTATGTGTTATGATCCGACAACCCAGAAGTGACAATAATCGGGACCACTCCCGGTGATGACCATAGTTTGAGGAGTTCATGTATTCACTATGTGTTAATGCTTTGGTCCGGTACTCTATTAAAAGGAGGCCTTAATATCCCTTAGTTTCCTTTAGGACCCCGCTGCCACGGGAGGGTAGGACAAAAGATGTCATGCAAGTTCTTTTCCATAAGCAGGTATGACTATATTCGGAATACATGCCTACATTACATTGATGAATTGGAGCTAGTTCTGTGTCACCCTATGCTATAACTGTTGCATGAATAATCACATCCGGCATAATTCTTCATCACCGATCCAATGCCTACGAGCTTTTCACATATTGTTCTTCGCTTATTTACTTTTCCGTTGCCACTGTTACAATCACTACAAAACTATAACTGTTACTTTTGCCACCGTTACCATTACTTCCATACTACTTTGCTACTAAATACTTTGCTGCAGATACTAAGTTATCCAGGTGTGGTTGAATTGACAACTCAACTGCTAATACTTGAGAATATTCTTTGGCTCCCCTTGTGTTGAATAAATAAATTTGGGTTGAATACTCTACCCTCGAAAACTATTGCGATCCCCTATACTTGTGGGTTATCAAGACTATTTTCTGGCGTCGTTGCCGGGGAGCATAGCTCTATTCTTTGAGTCACTTGGGATTTATATCTGCTGGTCACTATGAAGAACTTGAAAGACGCGAAAACCAAAATTTATCCCTCAACTACGAGGGGAGGTAAGGAACTGCCATCTAGCTCTACACTTGATTCACCTTCTGTTGTGAGTGAGCTTGCGACACCTAAACCTGCTTCTGCTATTAATTCTGATATGTCGCATGCTATTGATGATGCCACTTCTACTATGCATGATACTTATGATGAAACTACTTCTATGCTTGATACTACTGTGCCACTTGGTGAATTTCTGGATGAACAACTTGCTAGGGCTAGAGAGAATGAAATTATTGAAACTGATAATATTGATGAAAGTGATGATGAAGATTCTCCCCTAGATATGAATTGCCTGTTGTGCCTGAGGGCTATGTTATGGATGAAGAAACTGCTAGAGACTTTCTTGCTTGCAATGATAGGAGTGATCTTAAGAAATTATTAGCTAAGCTGAAACAAAAAACTCTGAATGCTAGAATGAAATATGATCCTGCTTATGCTACTTCACCTATCTTTGTTACTAATAAGGATTATGAATTCTCTGTCGACCCTGATATAATTACTTTGGTTGAATCTGATCCCTTCTATGGCTATGAATCTGAAACTGTTGTGGCACATCTTACTAAATTAAATGATATAGCCACCCTGTTCACTAATGATGAGAAAACTCGCTACTATTATATCCTGAAGATATTTCCGTTCTCATTAAAGGGTGATGCTAAGATATGGTTTAATTCTCTTGATCCTGGTTGTGTGCGTAGTCCCCAGGATATGATTTATTACTTCTCTGCTAAATATTTCCCCGCTCATAAGAAACAAGCTGCCTTAAGGGATATATATAATTGTGTGCAAGTTGAAGAAGAGAGTCTCCCACAAGCTTGGGGGAGGCTTCTCCAGTTACTTAATGCTTTGCCTGATCATCCTCTCAAGAAAAATGAAATACTTGATATCTTTTATAATGGACTAACTGATGCTTCCAGAGACCACCTGGATAGTTGTGCTGGTTCTGTTTTCAGGGAAAGAACACCAGATGAAGCTGAAATTCTATTGAATAATATGTTGACAAATGAAAATAATTGGACACTTCCTGAACCAACTCCTAATCCAACTCCGAAGAAAAGGGGTGTTCTGTTTCTCAGTCCTGAAGATATGCAAGAGGCAAAGAAATCTATGAAAGAAAAAGGTATAAAAGCTGAAGATGTTAAGAATTTACCGCCTGTCTAAGAAATACATGATTTTAATCCATCACCTATTGAACAAACACATGGTCTTGATAACCCGACACAGGTAGTATAGGTAAATTCTTTCTATAGATATGATAAAGCTGAAATCCCTCCTACTAAGTTTGCTAGCCAATGCTTAGATGAGTTTGATGATTTTACGGTTAAGCAAGAAAACTTCAATGCTTATGTTGGTAGAGAATTAAAACGCAATCTTATATGATTGAACACTTGAGTGATTATATGTCTAGAGTTAAAGGTGAACTTAAACTCATTATTAAACATGCTTCTATGGTTACCACTCAAGTAGAACAAGTACTTAAGGCTCAGAATGATTTGCTCAATGAATTGAATAGTAAGAATAATGATTTTGCTGTTAGAGTGGCTACTAGAACTGGTAAAATGACTCGGGAACCTTTGTATCCTGAAGGCCATCCTAAGAGAATTGAGCAGGATTCTCAGAGAAATAATATTGATGCACCTAGTCCTTCTAAAAAGAAGAAAAAGAAAAATGATAGGACCTTGCATGCTTCTAGTGAACCTGTTGTAGACACACCTGAGAATCCCAATGATATTTCTATTTCTGATGTTGAAACACAATCTGGTGATGAACATGAACCTAGTGATAATGTTAATGATGATGTTCATGTTGATGCTCAACCTAGCAATGACAATGATGTAGAAATTGAACCTGCTGTTGATCTTGATAACCCACAATCAAAGAATCAACATTATGATAAGAGAGATTTCATTGCTAGGAAACACGGTAAGGAAAGAGAGCCATGGGTTCAGAAACTGAAGGGCTCAAGGGATACGCAGTGGGCCGGATGACTCACGGGAAACTGAAGGGCTCTCCAAATGCTCTGAAATTGAAATATGATTTTTCTGGAATATTTGAGAATATCTGGCACTGAGAACACAACAGGGGGAGCAAGCACCTGGCCACGAGGGTCCAGGGCACGCCCACCCCTCTGGGCGCGCCCCCTGCCTCGTGGGCCCATGGTGGCTCCCCTCCACTTATTCCAGCCACCACACACTCCTTCTTCCTCCCAAAAAATCACCAACCAGCTCAAGCACGAGTTCTAGCTCATTTTGCTGCGATTTTCGATCTCCTTCCTCAAAGCACCTCTCACAAAACTGCTTTAGGGGATTGTTCCTTGGTATGTGACTCCTCCAATGGTCGAATTAGTTTTTGTTCTAGTGCTTTATTCATTGCAAATTTGTGCTGCCTAGGTGACCATGTTCTTGAGCTTGCATGTCAAATTTATATGGTCCCAAGTAGTTCTAATGCATGATATAGTCTCTAGGCACTTATGGGAGTAGTTACTATCAATTTTGTTGAGTTTGGTTCACTTTTATTTGAAGTTACTAAAATTTTCAGAAATTTTTCAGAGGAAGAAACATGCTTAGGAAAGTGTACCAAGGTAGCCCTTCAAGGAAGCAAGGACCCATGTTCGCAATGCACGATGCCGACGATGAACCACCAAGGGACGCTCTAGTGCGGGCTTGTGAATGGCCTGCAGAGGACATCATGGATCGAGCAGGAATCAAGGAAGAATTTAACGCATATGTGCGTAACGCTGATCTTGTGAGCTTCGAGGCAGATAAGTGCCGTCAGTACCACTATCTCACTGATTCCTTTGTGAGGAGGTTTGAATTTTCATCTTCACGCAATTCTCAAACTGTCCTATTTGATCTTTATGAAAATTCTTATACTATGGACTTAGAGGATTTAATGGTACTAAATACACTTCAAGTATTTAGTACTTCTTTTTGTTGGGGATATAACTACTAGTGTAACCAGCCCAGGAGGGGCCGGGTTACGCTATAACAATTCATCATATGAAGCCCAATATCAAGCTTGAAGATGGCGGTTTAGTTAAGGGCCCCAAGCCCAAAGGCGACTTGAAGCCCGTAGTGATAAACCGCCATAATAGCATGACTTGCATTGTAAGGCCAGATTAAATAGTCACCAAGCCGGACACTGTTTATGAGCCGGCCGAGACTCTGTAGGCCGCGGGGCGTCAACCCGTGTATATAAGGGGACGACCCGCCGGCGGCTTAGGGCAAGTAACATCAAATCGAGAGCCAGGCATAGCGGATTCGCTCCCTGGTCATCGAAACCCTAGCAATTCCACCTCAACTGGATTTGGCTTTTACCTTCACCGTAAGGGGCCGAACCAGTATAACCCTCGTGTCCCTTGTCCAGCTTTAACCCCTTTAAGCTTCCTAGTTGCGATGGCTCCACGATTAAGTCCTTTCACGAGGACATCTGCCGTGACAATTCCACGACAGTTGGCGCCCACCTTGGGGCCAGCGCACGGTGGATTTGAGTTCTTGAAGGGCAGCTTCGAAGGGCTCAAGGGATACGCAGTGGGCCGGATGACCAAGAGTCGTCGCGGCAAGCTCTACATCGATGACGCCGGCTGGGGCCCCAATGCCGGCTCAATTGAGTACGGGTACCGGGTCCCCTTCAAAGGAATCCACGTCTTCATCGGCTGGATTGGCGAGCCGGGCCCTGAGCCAGACATCTGCACCGACATCATCGAGACGGCTCAGTGTGCGAGACCCTCCTGGGCTCAGCCCGCCATGAAGCGTGCCTTCGTGGGTTGCATCCACGGAGGGGAATTTTGTGAAGGATCTGTGGATGGTGGTGAGACGGCCGTCTACTCTGATGGTGAGTCGTCCACTGGTGAGACGGATTTGTTATACCAATTACAAGACGGTGGGCTTGGGGGTTGTTCCGATGGCAACAGTATTCCGGACCCCTTTGAGCCGCGGAGCAGAGTAGGGATCTTCATGGCTGGCACTCAACCCGGTCGAAACTCTATGGCTGCGGCAGCAATAACTTCCAGGACAGGAGCGGCCGGGGCAGGAGGCCCTGTGCGCCCGCCGGCTCAGGTGCTGATTGATCTCATGGAAAGATTGACGGCCCTCTTAACCGCCACAGTTATTCCGGCGGATCAGGCTGAGCATGATGCAGAGATAGCACGGGTACGTGAGGAGGTAGCCCGAGCCAAAGAAGCCCTAGCAGCTGAGGACACCAGATTGGCCGCAGAACGGGTGGCTTTGGATGCTCGAGCTCAGCAGATCTAGTCAGAGGCTTTCCAGCTTACAATGAATCTGAACGTGTCTAATGAGGTGATGAGGAGGAGGCACCAGAAGGCTCAATCCCGTCTGCCTCCGGTTTGTGATCCTCGGAATCTCTTCTGCATGCCCGGAGCCGGCCCTAGTAATCCGTCGGAGGCAGACCCGGTTAAGCCCCGAGTGATGGAACCTCCTCACATGAATACTGCCCTACCTCGCTACGTCCAACACCACCGGGTCATTTTTCCAACCCTTTGGAACACCTGATCGCTGCGTCGGCGCGTTTGGCGGCTCTCCCGGTGGATGGCGACTCTCCAACAGCAGTTGAGACGCGCAGGGTTAGAGAACTTCTTCAGACGGCTCTGGCGTAGCAGGAGGCTTATTCTTATAGTCGAGATAGGATTCATTCGACTCCTCGCCCAAGCCAGAGCCCGAGCTACAGCAGACATATGGATTATGCGGCCGTATCAAGCAACGCCCAACGCCGTAACCAGCCAGGTGGGCATAATCCAGTACAGGGCAGGATACGTCAAGAGGCTGAGCGGGCGGCTCAGCAGGCGGCTGAGCAGGCGGCTCACCAAACCTTCCCGGATTATCCAACGACTTCTATTGAGGTAGGCGTGGCCACGAGAACTGACGGTGTTCCTTGTTTGATACCGGCTTTGCGTAATGAGCGTTTGCCCAAGGATTTCAAGGGACCTCGAAAGGTGCCAAATTACACAGCCGGTTTACAGCCTGGGGCATGGATTGAAAGCTATGAGATGGCCATGGAATTGTTGGAGGTCAGTGATGCGGCAATGGCCAATTACTTCACCATAATGTTGGATGGAACGGCCCGCACTTGGCTGAAGGGGCTTCCGCCTAATTCCATTGGTTCATGGGCAGAATTAAAGGCCCGGTTTATTCAGAACTTCAAGGGCACATGCAAGCAGCCCATGTCAATTGTAGTTTTAACTAATTGCAAGCAAGAGGAAGGTGAGTCCACGACCCATTGGGTGCGCCGGGTCAAGGAGATAATACATTCATCTGATAAGATGGATGCCGGCTCTGTGGTCTTAATGTTGGAGAAAAATTGCCGATTTGAACCTCTGAAACAGAAGCTGGGGCGGCTCAGGCGTGATTGTAATGACATGGGCCAGCTGATGGAGGCTCTAGTCAAATACGCCGATTCTGATAGTACCAAGGGTCCCGCGTCTGATGAAGAGAAGGCGGGGAAGGGAAAGAAGAACGGCAATGGAAAGGGTCATCAGCATAACCCGGCGAGTCAGGGAGGCAATAAGCGTAAGGCCGACGGTATCCCGGAGTTTGTGGCTAACACCAATTCATAGGGTAACAATCAACGACGCAAGGGGAGGCCGCCCCTCGGTCTGGCGGGTCAGGTCCTACTCTTGAGCAATTGCTCAATGAGCCCTGTCCAAGACACGACACTCGGGAAAGGCCATCCACTCACCTATGGAAAGATTGCGCGATCATGAAGTCTTTCAAAAATTCTAACATGTTCGACGGCCACCCTGGGCCCGGCGGTGGCTCAGGTGGAGGCGATTTTCATGACTCAGGTGGCGGCTCAAGTTCCGGCTTTCAAGGAAATCAAGGTGGTTATCATCCACAGTCTGGCCAGGGAGGTCAGCAACAGCAGCAATCGGGTTATCAGAGCAATCCAAAGCAGCTGAATAGTGGACAGTATCATGTGTTCACCACTAGTCTGTGCAAACGAGACTAGAAACTTCACAAAAGGGTTGTGAACGTTGTTGAGCCGGCAGTCCCTCGTTATTTGAGGTGGTCAGAGCAGCCCATTGTATGGAGTAGGGAAGATCACCCTCCCCGGGTTGACAATCCGGGTCAGTTGGCTTTGGTGGTGGCACCTCAAGTTGGTGGATACAAATTCACTAAAGTACTCATGGATGGAGGCAACAGCATCAACATCCTCTATTATGAAACCTTCCGTCGTATGGGGCTGACTGATAAAAATCTTAAGACATCCAACATTGTTTTTCATGGAGTGGTGCCTGGTAAGTCGGCATACCCAGTGGGTAAGATTGAACTGGAGGTAGCCTTCGGAGATGAGCATGACTCTAGGGCTAAGAAATTAACCTTGGAAGTGGTCAAGATCAAGAGCCCATATCACGCTCTATTTGGACGGCCGGCTTATGCCAAGTTCATGGCGCGGTCGTGTTATGTTTAATTGCAGCTCAAGATGCCGGGTCACAAGGGCACCATCACGGTACATGGGAGTCGGAAGATAGCCCTAGAATGTGAGGAAGGCGACGCTGCTTATGCTGAATTTGTCTGTGCAGCAGAGGAGTTGAAGTTTTATAAGGATAATGTTGATCCGGCAGACATGACGTCTCTGAAGAAGCCAACCACGGAACACGAGCCGGTGATGAAATTTAAGTCGGCCGATAACACCAAGCTTGTTGATTTTGTTCCAGGCGACTCATCTAAGAAATTCAGTAGCAGTGCCAATCTGGATCCCAAATAGGAAAGCGCGCTCATCGAGTTCATCCGTGAGAACCGGGACATCTTTGCATGGAAACCTTCTGACATGCTGGGTGTACCGAGAGAACTCGCTAAGCACACTCTCAATATCGATCCAAAGTTTAAGCCGGTCAGGTAGTTTCTTTGGCGGTTTAACGAGGAGAGGCGCAAAGCTATCGGTGAGGAGGTGGCCCGGCTCTTGGCGGCTGGGTTTATTGTTGAAGTTTTTCACCCGGAGTGGTGGGCTAACCCGGTGCTTGTACTTAAAAAGAACGGCAGCTGGCGTATGTGTGTGGATTACACGGACTTAAACAAGGCTTGTCCGGCTGATCCTTTCGCTCTCCCCCATATAGATCAGATCATTGATGCTATGGCGGGTTGTGAGCGTTTGAGTTTCTTGGATGCTTATTCTGGTTATCATCAGATCAAGATGGCAGTTAAGGACCAGGAGAAGACGACTTTCATAACTCTGCTTGGAGCCTTCTGTTATGTGTCTATGCCTTTTGGGCTTAAGAGTGCCCAGGCAACTTATCAGCGATGTGTGCAGAAATGTCTCCACAATCAGATTGGGCGCAACGTTCATGCTTATGTGGATGACATTGTGGTGAAGTCCAGAGAGAAGGAGACCTTGATAGATGATCTGAAGGAAACCTTTGATAATCTCCGGGTGTACAAAATGATGCTTAACCTGGCCAAATGTGTGTTTGGCGTGCCGACAGGAAAGCTTTTGGGTTTTTTGGTTTCTAACAGAGGAATTGAGGCTAACCCGGAGAAGATCAAGGCAATCACCTCTTTGGCTAAGCCGGCGTGCGTTAATGATGTTCAGCGACTGGCAGGTCGTATCGCTGCATTAAGCCGGTTCATAAGCCCATTAGGTGAGAAGGCCATACCGCTTTATCAGATGATGAAGAAAATAGACAACTTTGTCTGGAGTGATGCCGCTAATGCTGCCTTTGAAGATTTAAAGAGACAGTTATCTGAGCCACCAGTCCTTGCGGCTCCCATTGGTAAGGAACCCTTATTGTTGTATGTGGCTGCTAACTCACGTGCTGCCAGTGTTGCAATTGTGGTGGAGCGCAAAGAGGCTGGCAAGGAGCATCCGGTTCAACGGCCGGTTTACTACATCAGTGAGGTGCTTATTGAGTCTAAGCAAAGATATCCACATTGGCAGAAGCTCGTTTATGGGGTGTTCATGGCGAGCCGGAAGCTTAGCAATACTTCCAGGGTCACCCCATCACTATGGTAAGTTCTGCTCCTTTGGGAGACGTCATTCAGAATAGAGAGGCCACAGGACGAGTCGCCAAGTGGGCCATTGAACTTGGGCCTCATGGCTTAAAGTATGTGCCACGCACTGCTATTAAGTCTCAAGCACTGGTGGACTTCATCAACGATTGGACAGAGCTGCAGACGCCTGAGGAAAAGCCGGACAACACATATTGGACTATTCACTTTGATGGGTCTAGGCAATTGGAGCGCTCGGGGGCTGGAGTTGTTTTAGCTTCCCCTCGAGGTGACAAATTTTGTTATGTGCTCCGGTTGATGTTTCCCTGTACTAACAATGCAGCTGAGTATGAGGCCTTGCTCCATGGTCTTCGGATGGCTAAGGAGATGAACTTAAGCCGGGTAAGGTGCTTCGGCGACTCAGATTTGGTGGCTCAACAGGTGTCAGGCAAGTGGGATTCTAAGGATCCTCTCATGGCGGCTTATCGCCGTGAAGTTGATGCTATCGCTGGACACTTCAAAGGTTATCAAGTGGAGCATTTTGATCGAAGAAAGAATGAGGCGGCTGATGCTTTAAGCCGGCTGGGATCTCAGCATAAGCCAGTGCCACCTAACACTTTCTTAGATATTCTGCATAAGCCTTCTGTTAAGTTACCCACAGAGGAAGACTTAGGTGTCCCAGACCCAGAAGCGCAATTGGTGGCGGCTCTTCACGCCATCCCAGATTGGACAGTGTTGTATTTGGCTCACATGACCCGGGGTGAGTTGCCTGAGGACGAGACCTTGGCTAGACAAATTGTCCGGCGGTCTAAGTCGATGACAATTGTTAATGGTGAGTTGCATCATCGTAGTGTTACTGGGGCGTTTCAATGTTGTGTTTCGCCTGGGGAGGGTCAAGAAATCCTTCGTGAGATCCATGAAGGCGATTGTGGTCATCATGCTGGTTCTAAATGTCTAGGGCCAAGGCTTTCCGTCATGGTTTTTATTGGTTGACGGCTCATGCTGATGCGGAGGATCTGGTCAGTAAATGTGATGGTTGCCAGAAATTCTCACGACGAGCTCATGTGACGGCTCAAGAATTGAGGATGATTCCAATTACTTGGCCGTTTGCAGTCTGGGGGCTTGACATGGTTGGGCCTTTCAAAAGGTCCAAGGATAAAAAGACACACATGTTGGTGGCGGTTGATAAATTCACGAAGTGGGTTGAGGCAGAGCCGGTCAGTAAGTGCAATGCAGCCACGGCGGTTCAATTCATGAAAAAGGTGATCTTTCGTTTTGGCTTTCCACACAGCATCATAACTGACAATGGTACTAAACTGTCCAAAGGTGCCATGGAAGAGTTCTTTCAACGTGAGCATATCCGGCTCGATGTGTCATCAGTAGCTCATCCTCAATCCAATGGTCAAGCGGAAAGAGCCAATCAGGAGATCTTGAAAGGCATTAAGCCCCGGCTCATGGTCCCTTTAC
The DNA here is from genome assembly GCF_018294505.1 of Triticum aestivum. Lineage (NCBI taxonomy): Eukaryota > Viridiplantae > Streptophyta > Magnoliopsida > Poales > Poaceae > Triticum > Triticum aestivum. The sequence continues at coordinate 275,933,011 of NC_057811.1, forward strand.
AGCGGACAGGTTGTTGGGTGGAGGAGTTACCTTCTGTGATATGGAGCATCAATACTACACCTAACAAGTCTACGGGTTATACGCCTTTCTTCATGGTTTATGGAGCAGAGGCAGTTCTACCAAGCAACATTCGTCATGACTCGCCCCGTGTGGCGGCTTACGTTGAAGCTAATAACGAACAAGCTCGTCAGGATGCACTTGACTTGTTGGATGAGAAGCGTGACTTAGCAGCAGCCCGCTCGGCGATTTACCAACAGGACCTGCGGCGTTATCACAGCCGCCGGGTTAAGTCCAGAACCTTGCAAGAAGGTGATATAGTGCTCCGGCTCATCCAGGATCAGTCTGATGCGCACAAGTTATCCCCGCCTTGGGAAGGGCCCTTTGTGGTCAGTAAGAATTTACACAACGGGTCATATTACCTCATCGATGTTCGAGAGCGCAAAGACTCACGTAAGCCGGAGGAAGAGACCCGTCGGCCATGGAATATCGCTCATCTTCAGCCTTACTACACTTGAGGTGCCGGCTCTCATGATGTACATATTTTGACGATGTATATATTATGAAAAGTAATAAAGCAAGACCTCTGTCCTTTTCATCCTCAAAGGTTTATATGTCCTCATTATTATATCTTTAAAATAACCGGCAGGGAACTGATCATATTTTAATCTGGCTCTCCTTTTGGTCCGGCTCATGATTGTATTGAAATCTAGCCGCTAAATATCACGATCACTAGGAGGCTTCCTGTTCAAACATAGGTCGTATTCGAACCAAAGAGAACATAGCTGTCGATAGTCTTTTGATTGGCATGCCGCCAAACCTACTAGGGGGCTTCTTGATCGTATCTGAATCATAGCTCAACCCCTTTGGGTCTGACATGGATCGTGTTCGAATCAGCGTCATTAAACAACCTTCAAGGTCATTTGGGGGCTTCCTGTTCAAACATAGGTCATATTCGAACCAAAGAGAACATAGCTGTCGGTACCCTCTTGATCGGCAACGCCAAAGCCACTGGGGGCTATATGATCATATTCGAATCTTAGCTTAACCCCTTTGGAACGGTTTTCTGATCGTATTCGAATCAGAAGCCTCAAAACTTTGTTTGTTTCCTGTAAGTTTTTTGCAATCACAATTTTTTGACTTTGTCTCGAGACCTTTTGATCATATTTGAAAGCATCTAGTGAGTGGCTTATTCCACCTGTCTTAACCTTGATCAATAAGTTGTCAGCACATAACAAACATTATATGTGCCGGTTTTTACAGAATTGGGGTATCACCCTCATTATCTGGATCACATGAACCGGTGGTATCATTCAAAGGATCGCAGGTATGATATCATCAATTGTATTTCAAGGTTATAATTGATAAACAAGTTTACATATCTATGATCCGCCTTGCGGTAAGCCGCCAAGGATCTTGTGATATCTTTCTGTACGCAGGGCAGTGCAATGGCTTTCTGAAGCATAAAGAAAACAGATGATACGCACAACATGGAGGAATATAAGATGGCGGCTTAAAAAGTGTTGAGCACCACACACGTGCACGATGGCACGACAAAATCAAATGTTTTCTATCCTATTACATGACTCCCCGAGTCCAAATGATCAAACATTGTTTTTTCAGCAAAGCGTAAATATGAGCCGCCCGATGGAGCAATTACGTTGTTGGCCTGAAGCTTCCGGATCATCCCTTTCCGCTCCTCCATCTTGTTCCCTGTCCTGGAAGGTTGATGATGACCAGTCAATGCCACTCAAAGCTTCAAATTCAGCTTCATCATCAATTAATCCAGCCGGGTCAACTTCAGGGGCGAAGGTATGCTTACGAATTGGAGGGCTCAGGCTGATCACTTCACAATGTGGCATTGGAATCCTCCAGTTTTCAGCGTCATAGCCTGGATGATACTTAGTAAGATCTGTGTCATTAGCAATCAGGGTGGCCACAGGGCGTATTTCCTTAACACAAGTGGTGAAGTCCTCCTGTCCAAACGGTGTGCCATCCTCTTTTAGGCTTGGATACCCGATGGCGATGTCGGCCGGGTCTAGCTCCGATAGCCATGCCTTGGCCCGGCTTAATGCAGTTACGGCTCCGGCTCTCGTAGAAGATCGCCTTAGTTCTTTGAACCACTGAGGTAGCACGGCAAGCCGTTTCAGTACATCCGCCAGGAGGGTGGGGACTTCAATTGACAAAGCCACTGCAGCAAAGGCACGCTGAGACCTGGTGTAAAGTTGTTCTACCATCGTATAAACCGCCTTCAGCTATACCAGCATGCTTTGGTTAAGATTTGAACTCCTGGGGCCTGCATTACAATGTCAGGTGAGTTCATCGCAATTGATATGATTATTAGCCAAGATTCAACACTTGTAGAGTAACTTACCAAAGATTGCTGAAACCATCTGAGATACATGGCGTTTTAAACCGGATAATTCGGCGGTTGTTTCTGCAAGAGCCGCCTCTGCCTTCTCAGCCCGATTGATCAAGGCGATCTTTTCATCAGCCCAGGCCTTCTTCTCGGATTCAAAGCCTTTTTTCATTTTCTCTTGTTCAGATACACTGAATTCAAACTTGGAGTTGGCTTTTTAGGTTTCAATTTCCTGTGCTTCCAGGAAATTCTTCAAATCAGATATTTCTGACTCAAATTGACTAATGGTGGCCTGCACAAATGCCGGGTTAAAGTCAGGATTATCATAATGACACATTGAAGTCCCAAGCCTCTTTGCAAGCAATGACGCTTGGCACTTGGGGGCTAATGTGTGTTGAAGAACTCTGCTTACAGTAGCGGTTCATAAAAGTAAGTCCTAAGCACTTTGCAAGCAAAGATACTTGGCACTTGGGGGCTAATGCATATTGCTGTTACAAGCACTTTTTGATTTAAACATGATAAGGACTGGTTTAAACATACTGTTTAAGCCGGCCCTTGGGGGCTACAGGATAAGCCGGACTTCTTACATATATTGCTAAGTTGGTCTTAAGACTACAGCATATTTCATCATAAGCAATAGACTTGGGGGCTAGTATGGTAAGGATAAATAAAGTACATCAAGAAGTGTTATACCTCAGATTTTCGGTGCATCTGCTTCACCATGTTAATTTCCATGTCACGGCTATTGTGCACTTGGCTCATATAGCCAAAGAAGATTTCTCCAATACCCATGTGAGTATAATCAGTGACATCCAGCTTAGTTCTGCGGCGTTCAAGAAGCTCTTCCTTGGCAGAACATTTGGCCAGCACGGTAGGCCTCCCCGGCTCAACAAAGCTGGTCTTGGTGATTTCGACATCAAGATCTTGACGATCATCCATCTTGGTCGGGCTAGGGGATTCCGGGTTTCCAGAACCATCGATGGTTCGCTCGACAGGCGGGTCAGCAGTGGGAGTTGGTATGTCATGGGCTGGCTCAGGTGGCGGCTCATGAGTGGAGGCTTCAGGTGCAGCTGTTCCAAGCTCCGGCTCATTTAAGACCGGTTCTTCGGTCGGCTTGTTCTTCTACACCCTCTTGCTGGGCTTTGCTTGTCCACTGCATGAAATCAAAAGGTTAATACAAGTGTAGCAAATTGAAATGAGCACAAATTAAGCAGGTTATCATTACCCTGGAGCGGTTTTAAAGGTCGGTAAATTGGACTGCATTGATTCGCCGGACGAAGGTGAAGTTTCCTGATAATTTGAGTCAGAAGAATTGAGTGGTTGACGAGTGAGACCCGCCAAAGGATAAAAGGGATATAAGTCAGAGGTGACCTCGTTCCGACGCTTTCTTGGTGTATTGGGCAAGCCGGAGGAGAGTTCCACATCTTTGCTGGTCCGGGTCTGCCTCCGGCTCTCATGAGTCTGTCGCTTCAAAAGAAATTGAGGATCTTTGTAAACTAAAGGATGTGAAAATCTTACTTTCTGGGTCACTCTTCGGACTTTCTGTCTTGGCAAAGGCTCAGAGTCGGAGGAAATAATAGTTACCTCTTCAACCATTGCATGACTCGCTCCTGTATCCTCCTGATGATAATCAGTGTCAATAAGATAGTTAAAAAAGGAGCCTAGAGAATCAAGAGCTACCTCTGACTCAGAGGTGTCTTCTAGTCGAAGCATGTCTGAGGCGCTGGGTTTGTGTCCTTTCTTCTTGGCGGCGGCTCTCCTGGCGTCCTTCTTAGCCTTTCTGGCCTTCTTTGCAGCCTCATGATCATAGTTGGCTTTCCAAAAGGTGAATTTCAACAAGAGTTTTGAGTAAAAGTAAAACCTCAAAGGTGATAGTATAAGATAAAAATGCTTAAGTTACTAGCTTACCGCTGGAGCCGGGTTAGCTTTGCAGAAGGGGCTCAAACCTACTTTGCCACAGTCTACCAGGCTCTCATTCACGAGTGATTTGGTCCTATCATCAATGATGTCATCAGGTAAATCGTCCGGGCTGTGCCGCAGAGGATCATTCTTCTGGCCTGTGTAGTCGCACATCAAACCAGGGGGCGGCTCAATGGAATAACCCGCCAGGCAAGCCAAACCCGGACCAAATCAATGCCATTCAAGCCATTCCCCAGAAGAGCCTTGACTTTGTCATGGTGGGGGCAAGTTTTGGCGTTCAGCAGGACAGCTTATCTGGCAAGGATGAGTGACTCGAGGCGCAGGGCGAAAGCCGGGCAGAGGGTTTCATCAGCCGGAGAAGTATCTTGACAATAGAACCACGTCTGGTTCCAGTCTTTAGGGTGACTCGGTGGTTCGGCATACGGAAAAACAGTCTCTCCGTCGCTGGATTGAGATCCCACCAAGTTCCAAGCTAGGCCCATTGGCACGTTCATTCTGCGGTTCAAATAAAATAATTCCTGAAGAGCAGCAAGTTGGGTTCTTCTCCAAGGTACACCTCACAGAACACTTGGAAATTGCAAATGTTGATACAGAGTTGGGCCGATATCTTGAGGTCGGAGGTCAAAAAGTGCAGGACATCTCTGAAAAACTTTGAGCCGGGTGGAGAAAAGCCCCGGTTCATGTGATCAGTAAAGACGATGACTTCCCCTTCTTTGGGTTGAGGTTTTTCTCTGTTGGATCAGGAGCACGATAGGACATGACTTCCTTCTTTGGCAGATAGCCAGTCTTCACAAAATCAGCAAGGGTGCTTTCTGTGACGATGGATTTGACCCAATTGCATGTAACGGGTGATTTGGGCGCTTTGGGCGGCATTTGAAAGGAAGCCTGACAAAATAAAATTTCCGGTTCAAATTTAAGCCGGAGAAAATATTCAACATATTCAAGATGGCGGCTTACAAAGGGGCCTAATGGTATATGGCTAATTATGTCAGATTATTTAAGCCGCCATGAGCAGCAGTTAAGTTATTTAAACCGCCATGGGTGGTTGGTTATTTATTGAGCATTCCTTAAACCGGTGGTGAGCCGCCATGGCTAGGTGGATCTAACAAATACAGATTTTAACTAAGTGTACAAAAACAGGTTTCACAGGTTGCAGTTATTAATTTGGATCAAATGGCTGTTCAGAAAAGAAAATATTCTAGACCTAAAAATCTAGTGCAGATGAGCTTGTGAGTTCTGATGAGGCCTCTAAAATAGAAAAGGGATCTACTAGCGTCTGAAATGGATGCGAAACAACTACCGCATGTATTTAGTACTTCTTTTGGATCGGAAGAAGATGCAATGAAGAAACCATGGAGAATCTTGATGAACAGCGAGGAGCACAGAGGAACTCGCAAACCCTAATGCGGATCTGAGGTGCGGGAAGACGAAGGCTTACAGCTGCAGATCTACTACGGAGGGTCGCCGCCGTTCTCTGGACTGATTCAGGTTGATGCAGCGACCGAGGTCGACGAAGACGAAGTGCTCTGCGGCGGCGGCGGCGGAGCTCGAGCAGCAGCGGAGTCGCGAGAGGAAGAAGACGACGGAAAAGGGGAGAATGAAGAAAGACCTAAAGTCGTGCCTATTTATAAGGAGAAGACTGACAGAGTGGGCGCGAGGAAGAGGAGGCTGAAACATTGTTATCCAGCTACTCAGACGCCTCGATTTTCGGGACGGTCATTAATGATAAGGATCCGTTGGGATATGATTGAATAAAATATAAATTAAATGGCAGATGACGTCACGCGGGTTATCATGAATCCAGAAGATGACGTCATGGCGGGTTATAAATTTTTGCACAGGTAGAAGGCAGAAGACTTTTTCTTAAGTATTGAAGATTGACATGAACCGGTTCAAATCAATCTGGGGCCTAATGTTGGGATATAACTACTAGTGTAACCCGCCCAGGAGGGGCCGGGTTACGCTATAACGATTATCATATGAAGCCCAATATCAAGCTTGAAGATGGCGGTTCAGTTAAGGGCCCAAGCCCAAAGGCGACTTAAGGCCCGTAGTGATAAACCGCCATAATAGCATGACTTGCATTGTAAGGCAAGATTAAATAGTCACCGAGCCGGACACTGTTTATGAGCCGGCCGGGACTCTGTAGGCCGCGGGGTGTCAACCCGTGTATATAAGGGGACGGCCCGCCGGCGGCTTAGGGCAAGTAACATCAAATCGAGAGCCAGGCATAGCGGATTCGCTCACTGGTCATCAAAACCCTAGCAATTCCACCTCAACTGGATTTGGCTTTTACCTTCACCGTAAGGGGCCTAACAGTATAACCCTCGTGTCCCTTGTCACGCTTTAACCCCTTTAAGCTTCCTAGTTGCGATGGCTCCACGATTAAGTCCTTTCACGAGGACATCTACCGTGACAATTTTTGGAGTTACATAAGTATTCGAAATATCCAGATTGCTATAGACAGTTTTGTTTTTGACAGATTCTGTTTTCTATGTGTTGTTTGCTTATTTTGACGATTCTATGGGTAGTATCGGGGGTATGAACCATGGATAAGTTGGAATACAATAGATATTACACCTATATAAATAAATAATGAGTTCACAACAGTACCAAAAGTGGTGACTTATTTTCTTATACCAACGGAGCTTATGAGATTTTCTGTTGAGTTTTGTGTTGTGAAGTTTTCAAGTTTTGGGTAAAGATTTGATGGACTATGGAATAAGGAGTGGCAAGAGCCTAAGCTTGGGATGACCAAGCCACCCCAAGGTAATATTCAAGGACAACCAAGAGCCTAAGCTTGGGGATGCCCCAGAAGGCATCCCCTCTTTCGTCTTTGTCTATCGGTAACTTTACTTTAGGCTATATTTTTATTCACCACATGATATGTGTTTTGCTTGGAGCGTCTTGTATGATTTGAGTATTTGATTTTTAGTTTTCCACAATCATCCTTGCTGTACACACCTTTTGAGAGAGACACGCATGAATCGTGATTTATTATAATACTCTTTGTGCTTCACTTATATCTTTTGAGTTAGGCAATTTTTGCTCTAGTGCTTCACTTATATCTTTTTTAGAGCACGTTGGTGGTTTTATTTTATAGAAATTGATGAACTCTCATCCTTCACTTATATTATTTTGAGTCTTTAAACAGCATGGTAATTTGCTTTTGTTATAACTTTAGTCGTAATATGATAGACATCCAAGAAGGATATAATAAAAACTTTCATATAAAGTACATTGAATACTATGAGAAGTTTGATTCCTTATGATTGTTTTGAGATATGAAGATGGTGATATTAGAGTCATGCTAGTGAGTAATTGTGAATTTGAGAAATTCTTGTGTTAAAGTTTGCGATTCCCATAGTGTCGGATCACTGGGGTGCGCGCGAAGATTTCCTCCCTACCGATCCGCGTCCAAACTAGCTAAGATCTCAAGAACGAACTCCACGAACTCACAACACAAGGGACACAAGATTTATACTGGTTCGGGCCACCGCTATGGTGTAATACCCTACTCCAGTGTGGTGGTGGTGGATTGCCTCTTGGGCTGATGATGAACAGTACAAGGGGAAGAACAACCTCCTGAGGTTGAGGTGTTCTTGTGCTTGGTGTGCTTGTGGGTGAGAGGATGGAAGATGGAATCGATCCCCCTACTGTGGTGGCTAGTTCTACTTATATAGTCCCTGGTCCTCTTCCCAAATATTGAGCGAGAAGGGAGCCAACAACGGCCAATTTGAAAGGGGACAACTAGTACCGCTTATCCTGACAAAAGCGGTCTTCGCCTGCAAAAGGATCTGGTGGTGACGCCGCCTTGGGCTCCATGGTGACCTCCGTCTTGCCGTCCTGCTGGTCTTGGTCTTGTTGCGCCGATATGGCAACCTTTGCTTGATGCCTCGGTACTCTGCGCCTGCGCTTGCCCCCTTTAGCACCAAAGAGGAAACAAGGATGCTGCGTGCGCTGGCGCCCGCCTGGCGCCCGCCTGATCTTGATCGTCATGGCTCACGTCACGCAAACCTTGCGAGGTTTGCCCTGCCTTGATCTCTTCGCTCCTCGCGAGGCAACCTGGTGAGGCCGCTCCTGAGGAGGTCTTGTGTCGTCCGCCTCGCGAGGCTTGGCCCCTCGCGAGGGTCTGGAATGCCTTGTTGGTGAAGATGGGCCGTACAGGCCCGCTAGCACAGCCACGCCGCGTGCTGCAGGCAGGCAAGTCTGGGGACCCCCGTTCCCAGAACGCCGACAGTAGCCCCCGGGCCCAAGGCGCGCTCGGGCTTGGCTTCGAGGCGAAGCCAAGGGTCAAGTGCGGAGCGCCGCAGGCCCCAAAAAGCCTGCGGGCCCAAAAAAGCCAAGGGTCAAGTGCGGAGCGCCGCTTCCCCACACTGCCTCGGCAACTGCTCGACTTGACAAGTCCCTGCGACATGCAAGGAAAACCATTATTTCCTGTGATCGTGGGGGTCACTGGTTGGCCTTCTCCTGCTATAAATGAGGGAGGGGGCGGAGCCCCCGTCACCCATTCTTTCCCATTCCGCTTGCTTATTCCTCCTCTGCTCCACCACCGACTCCCATGGCGCCGTCGAAGAGGTTCTCCACCGCAGAGAAGGGAAAGGCCCCTCGCGAGGGGCCCGGCTCCCCGGCGCCCAAGCGAGAATGCGGCCATCCCCGTAAGCACACCATGACTACCACCGCGGCCCCCCGCTCCCGGGGCGGCGTCCCTGCGCGTGGCAGGGGTCGCTCTGGTCGCGGCAGTCCCGTCGATGAAGGGAGACGTGCCGTGGTTGCGCGGCCTCCCCGGCCGCGCTTCCACTCGGCAGAGGTGCTGCCGGAGTTTGTTGTCTGGTCGGAGGATCCGGCGGCACTGGCTCCAGCTTCCGCGCTTCTTGCATTGAAAGCTGCCAGCCTCTGGTCCCAGGCGGCTCTGCTGCAGGCGGGCGGCTACTGTAGCAGGGCCTCCTGGGTCGTGGTTGAGGTCTCCGCCACGGGCAACATAGCTCTGGCCCGAGGTTGGCAGACGTTCGCCCCCACGCGCGGCCTGAGCAGGCGATGCACCCTCCATTTCAAGTACGATGGTGATGCGGCCCTCTACATGTGGGTGTTTGGGGAAGATGGCCGCCGCGCCGGGTGCTGCCCGAGATGAACAACGGCGCGGAGGTGCTCGGCCTCGGCGACGGTCATGACGAGGGCGAGGGCGAGCCCGTCGGCCACGCCTCGTCCCGTTACGGTGGCTCTTCTCTTGAAGACAGCTCCAGCAGCGGCGACTACGACCAGCCGCCACGCCGCCGCGCTCGCTTCGAAGGTGGTAGCGGGTCATCTAGTCACCGCGCCTCCGTGAAGCGCGAGGAGGGATCCGGCTAACATCGGGACGTTGCCAGGGGCCTGCCCCCGTAGACCGCTACAGCGTCGCTTTTGTTTTGTTCCTCCTTTCTTTCTTAGCCTGGCGCGTTGGGGCAGCCTCCTCATCATGAGGCGCTTGTTTCCTCGTGCCCGTCTCGACTTAGTGGTCACTCAGGAACTGCAACAAATTCGTTAGGAAGCTCGCTAGGAGACTTATTGTTCACCCGAGCCTTGACCCAACGCTTCATATCGCGGTACCCGAGGGGCACGGATTAGGAGAGATGCGCTAGCTTGTGGGCTCGAACGAGGGTGCCTCGCGAGAAAGCAGGCGGAAGGCAAAGAGAAGAAAAAATGCTCGCGAGGGTACCTGCCTAGCCCCCTCGCGAGGTATGCAAGAGAGAGAACATAGGCGAACTAGAGTCGGAAATGGCGGCAAAAGGCGACCGAACCAAATCAACAAGGAACACCAGAAACAAACTTCAATTAAGAGAAGGCGAGCCAACTACGGAAAGCAAATGAAAAGCCACGTCCAGCACCTAGTCTAGTCTTCAAGTCTTCTCACCAGCGCGGAGCTAAGTGCTGCCACTAGGCGAGGGAGGGAGCCCCCGAGGCCCGAGGGTGGCTCTCCGGAGACTCCGGGGCGTGTACAGCCCCACTCATTATTACGTGAGAGTGTCACGGGCGGCGATTCTTCATAGGCACCGGGCCTTCTTTACAGGCACTAGGCCTTTCTTCACAGGCACTGGGCCTTGCTTCATGGGTAGAACTTCTGGAGGTGCTGGATGTTCCAGGCGTTCTGGATGGGCACCCCGTCGTGCGTCTCAAGGCGCGCGGCGCCAGGCCTAGAGACGTGGACGACCTTGAACGGGCCCTCCCACATAGGTGAGAGCTTGTGCAACCCTTCCCTTGAGAGGACCCGCCACAGGACGAGGTCGCCTGCCTCAAGCGTCCTGGAGCGGATGTTGCGGCAGTGGTATCACCGCAGCGCCTGCTAGTACCTTGCCGCCCTCAGTGCAGCCTCGCGGCGACGTTCCTCCCCCAGCACGAGGTCCATCCCCCGCGTGGCGTCCTGCTGCGTATCATCAAATGCCAGGACCCGTGCGGAGCGATGCTTGACCTCGTGAGGGAGGACCGTTTCGGCTCCGTAGACGAGGAAGAACGGGGTCTCACCCGTCGGCTTGGTGGCGGTGGTGCGGATGGACCACATCACGGACTGGAGTTCGTCGTGCCAGCCCCTGCCGCAGGCCTCGAGCTTCTTCTTGAAGGTCCTGGTCTTGAGGCCCCTTAGGACCTCTGCGTTGGCGCGTTCGGCCTGGCCATTGCTCCTGGGGTGCGCCACCGAAGCGTAGCAGATCTGCGTTCCAAGGTTAGCACAGTATGTTTTGAAGAGGTTACTAGTGAACCGCAAGCCGTTGTCGGCGGTGATGCGGTTGGGAACCCCGAAGCGGCTCGCGAGACCCTTGATAAACTTGGCTGTGGAACCTGCTGGGATAGTGTGGACGGCTTCCACTTCCACCCACTTGGTGAACTTGTCGATGGCGATGTAGAGGTAGCGGTAGCCCCCAGGCGCTCGAGGGAATGGGCCCAAGATGTCCAGCCCCCAGACCGCGAACGGCCATGTGAGCGGGATGGTCTGGAGGCCCTGAGCTGGCTGATGGATCTACTTGGCGTGGAACTGGCAGGCTTCACAGGACTTCACCAGCTCGGCCGCGTCATTGAGCGTCGTGGGCCAGTAGAATCCGCTGCGGAATACCTTGCCGACGAGGGTCCATGATGACGAATGGTGCCCACAGTCCCCATCGCGTATGTCAATTAGCAACTCCTTCCCCTGGTCTCTGGAAATGCAACGCAGTGAAACATCACTTGGTCGCTTCCTGTACAACGCACCGTCCTGGATGCAGTATGCCGTAGCTTGCCGGGCCACGCGCTCTGCGTCCTCCTCCTTCTCCGGCAGCGCCCCTTGCATCAGATATTCCTTGAATTCCTTGGTCCAGCATCCCTCCTGGGGCTCGAGCGCCAAGAGCAGGCGAGCTCCTGAGGTCGGGCCATAGGCTGGGGCTCCTGTGGCAGGCGGCTGTGGGAGCTCCTTCCGAGGCTGAGCTGTGCTTGAAAGTGGTGGTGTCGCTGATGGCTTGAAGAGCCATTCCTCAAAGACGCCGGGCTCTTGGGGCTGCCGCTTGGATGCTCTCTTGGTGATGTCGCCAGCTTCCTTGTTGGTGCCCCGGGGCACGTGCTGCAACTCCAGGCCCAAGAACTGCTTCTCCATCTTGCGCACCTCCGCGAGGTATGCCTCCATATGCTCGTCCTTCGGCTCATATACCTTGTTGGAGAAGTTGACGAGGAGCTGCGAGTCGCCCTTAACGGTAAGGCGCTTCACCCCCAGAGCTGCCGCGGCCTTCAGGCCAGCTATGAGGCCTTCGTATTCTGCGATGTTATTGGAGACCTTCTCGCCCTGCTGAAAGCAGAGCTACACTGCGTAGTAGAGCTTGTCCTGAGTGGGCGAGATGAGTACTGCTCTAGCCCCCGCGCCTTGGTGTGCGAAGGCGCCATCGAAATACATGACCCAACCGTCTAGCGCCTCACTTCCTGGTGAGGTGGGCCGGTCTTCGCCTACTTCAAGTGTCGGGGCATCCATCCATTCCGCCACAAAATCAGTGAGCGCGGCTCCCTTGATGACCCTGGTTATGCTGAACTCCAACTGGAATGCCTGTAGCTCGATGTTCCACTCAGCGACCCTTCCAGCAGAGTTGGGGCTCCTGAGCGCCCTCTCCAATGGGTAGGCTGAGACGACCTTGATGGGTTGGCCTTGAAAGTAGTGCCGCAGCTTGCGCGAGGCCACCAAGAGCGTGAGCAGGAGCTTCTGCAGCATGGGATATCGCGCCCTCGCGTCCCGCAACACCGTGCTTACAAAATACACCGGGTGCTCGACGAGGGCTGGTGTGTTGGTGAGGGTCGTGTCTTGCGGCAGTTGGGGCGTCTCCTGAGGTGGTGGGACTCCTGACGCCTGATCGCTTGTGAGAATCTCGGTGACGTCGTCCTGCGGAGCTTGGTCTTCTGTTGATGCTGCTAAGGCCCTTGCGGCGCCTTCCTGATCTTGCGTCACTTCGGCTGGCGGCGTAGCTTGGCGCGGCGCGCCCTTGGCCTGGTGCTCTTCCCGAACCGCCACCAGCGCCGCGCTGGCGGAGTACGGGGTGGCGGCAAGGTAGAGTACTAGGGGCTCGAGAGGTCGTGGCGCCACCATCACTGGAGGGCTGGTCAGGTATCTCTTGAGGTCTTGAAAAGCTCGGTCGGCCTCCGGGGTCCACTCGGATGGGCCCTTCTTCTTCATCAGCTTGAAGAAGGGTAGGGCGCACTCTCCCAGCTTGGAGATGAAGCGTCCCAACGCAGTTACCCGACCAGCCAGCTTCTCCATTTCCTTGAGGGTCTGCGGTGGGCTCATGTCCTCAATGGCCTTGAACTTCTGTGGGTTCGCCTCGATCCCTCTGTGGGACACGAGGAACCCCAGCAGCTTAGCGGAAGGGACACCGAACACGCACTTCGTCGGGTTAAGCCGCAAGTTCACTTGGCGCAGGCTCGCGAAGGTCTCCTTCAGGTCCTGGATCAAGGTCCTTGCCTCCCGAGACTTCACCACAATGTCATCGACATAGGCCTCTGTGTTTCTCCCGAGCTGCCGCCCTAAGGCGATGTGCATCAGCCGTTGAAAGGTCGCGCCCGCATTGCGTAGTCCGAAGGGCATGCGGGTGTAGCAATACACCGCACACGGGGTCAGGAAGGCTGTCTTCTCTACATCTTCTACCGCCATCTTGATCTGGTGATACCCTGAGAACGCATCCAGGAAGCACAGTAGGTTGCACTCGGCGGTGGAGTCAATGATCTGGTCGATGCACATTCGCTCCTTCCCTCCTTTCTTCGGCACTACGACGGGGTTCGCCAGCCATTTGGGGTACCGAACCTCGTGAATGGCACCCGCTGCCTCCAACTTGTGGGTCTCTTGGACAATGAAGGCCTGCTTCTCCATGGACTGCCGTCTCGCCCGCTACTTCATGGGGCGCACATTGGGACACACCGTTAAGTGATGCTGAATCACCTCTGTCGGGACCCCCACCAGCTGGTTGGGCTCCCATGCGAATATATCTTTGTTTGCACGCAAGAACTTCACCAACACTTCCTCTTGGCTCGGGTCGAGGCTGGCACCTATGGTAAAGGTGGCTCCTGAGGACCAGTCCTCGTCAACCGGCACCTGCTTGGTCTCCGCCTTGTCTTGGGTGAACAACTGCTTCTTCTTGGTCGGTGCGGCTTCCTTGGGCTCGGAGGCGCATGCGTCGTCGGGCTGCGCCGCCGCGGTGGTCTTGAGCGCAAGCTTGAGCGCCGCCAGGGCCTCCTTGGCGTCCCCCTTGACGGTGAGGATGCCTTTGCTTCCAGGCATCTTCATGAGGTTGTAAGCCGGATGAGTCGCTGCCATGAACTGGGCCAGAGCTGGGTACTCGAGGATGGCAGTGTACGGGAGGCCGATGAGGGTGATGTCGAAGTCGACCAGCTCGGTGCGGTAGTTGTCGTGCGTGCCGAAGGTGACGGGGAGGCGGATCTGCCCCAGGGAGCGGGCAGTGCCGCCACCAATTCCAGAGAAAGGCTTGCTGAGGCTGAGCCGCTCGAGCGGCACGTGAAGAAGGCTGAAGGCCTCTATGGAGAGCAAGTTGAGGCTGGCGCCGCCGTCGATGAGGGTCTTGGTGACGGCCACGTTGTAGATGGTGCGCGTGCAGAGCATCAGGAGCATGCCCGAGCCGGCAGTGGAGTCGGGGTGGTCTTCTGAGCCGAAGGTGAGGTCAGCTTCGGGTGCAGCCCAGCTCGGCGGAGCCCCCGAGCGCTTGGGGGGGCGCCAATCTGACGGAGGAATGGCTTGACATGGCGATCTGAAGGCGGCGCTTGAGAGCCGCCTAGCAGATCCGCGACCGCGTGGTGCGCCAGTGCCGCGTAGCGCGTAGTGAAGAGGTCGCGCAGTTCCTCCCAAAATGCCACCGTGGACCCGGGGAGGTTGAGCAGCCAAGCGCGCAGCTCGCCGACGAGGGCCATGGGGAGCCAGTTGGCCATGATCTTGTCGTCGCCCCTGGCCTCGAGGGCAGCCTCCTCATATGCCAGCAGGAAAGCCGACGGGTCCGCCGCGCTGTCGTAGCGCGGCGGCATCTCCGGCTTGAACTTGGGCAGCCATCGCACCTGCCGCAGGGCGGGGGCCAGGGCTCGGAGCCCCCTGGCCCCGTCGTCAGCGTCGGCCATCGGAGTCGGTAGCGGGGCGCCTGTCATAAAGGCGGAGCGCGGTGGTGGCGGAGCGTAGATTGGTGGAGGGAATGCTACGGCGCACCCCTAACTGGCACGCCAAATGTCGGATCACGTGTTCCGGCAAAACCCTCAAGGTTCGAACACTGGGGTGCGCGCGAAGATTTCCTCCCTACCAACCCACATCCAAACTGGCTAAGATCTCCAGAACGAACTCCACGAACTCACAACACAAGGGACACAAGATTTATACTGGTTCAGGCCACCATTGTGGTGTAATACCTCCAGTGTGGTGGTGGTGGATTGCCTCTTGGGCTGATGATGAACAGTACAAGGGGAAGAACAGCCTCCTGAGGTTGAGGTGTTCTTGTGCTTGGTGTGCTTGTGGGTGAGAGGATGGAAGATGGAATCGATCCCCCTACTGTGGTGGCTAGTTCTACTTATATAGGCCCTGGTTCTCTTCCCAAATATTGAGCGGGAAGGGAGCCAACAACTGCCAATTTGAAAGGGGACAGCTAGTACAGCTTATCCTGACAAAAGCGGTCTTCGCGTGCAAAAGGCTCTGGTGGTGACGCCGCCTTGGGCTCCATGGTGACCTCCGTCTTGCCATCCTACTGGTCTTGGTCTCGTTGCACCGATATGGAAACCTTTGCTTGATGCCTCGGTACTCTGCGCCTTTGCTTGCCCCCTTTAGCACCAAAGAGGAAACAAGGACGCTGCGCGCGCTGGCGCCCGCCTGATCTTGATTGTCATGGCTCATGTCATGCAAACCTCGCGAGGTTTGCCCTACCTTGATCACTCCGCTCCTCGCGAGGCAACCTGGTGAGGCCGCTCCTGAGGAGGTCTTGTGTCGTCCGCCTCGCAAGGCTTGGCCCCTCGCGAGGGTCTAGAATGTCTTGTTGGTGAAGATGAGCCGTACAAGCCCGCTAACACAGCCACACCGCGGGCCGCAGGCAGGAATGTCTGGGGACCCCCGTTACCAGAACGCCGACACATAGCATGCACATATTGTGAACCGTTATGTGATGAAGTCGGAGCATGATTTATTTATTGATTGTCTTCCTTATGAGTGGCACTCGGGGACGAGCGATGGTGTTTTCCTACCTATCTATCCCCCTTGGAGCATGCGCGTAGTAATTCGTTTCGATAACTAATAGATTTTTTCAATAAGTTTGTGAGTTGTTTATGACCAATGTTGAGTCCATGGATTGTACGCACTCTCACCCTTCCACCATTGCTAGCCTCTCTAGTGTCGTGCAACTTTCGCTGGTACCGTAAACCCACCATATACCTTGCTCAAAACAGCCACCATACCTAGCTATTATGGCATTTCCATAGCCATTCCGAGATATATTGCCATGTAACATTCCACCGTTCCGTTTATTACGACACATTCCATCATTGTCATATTGCTTTGAATGATCACGTAGTTGACATCATATTTGTGGCAAAGCCACCGTTCATAATTCTTTCATACAGGTCACTCTTGATTCATTGCAAATCCCGGTACACCGCCGGAGGCATTCACATAGAGTCATATTTTGTTCTAAGTATCGAGTTGTAACTCTTGAGTTGTAAGTAAATAAAAGTGTGATGATCTTCATTATTAGAGCATTGTCCCATGTGAGGAAAGGATGATGGAGACTATGATTCCCCAACAAGTCGGGATGAGACTCCGGACGAAAAAAAGAGGCCAAAAAATGAGAGAAGGGAAAATAACAAAAATGAGAGAAAAGAGAGAAGGGGCAATGTTACTATCCTTTTACCACACTTGTGCTTCAAAGTAGCGCCATGATCTTCATGATAGAGAGTCTCCTATGTTGACACTTTCATATACTAGTGGGAATTTTTCATTATAGAAATTGGCTTGTATATTCCAATGATGGGCTTCCTCAAATTGCCCTAGGTCTTCGTGAGCAAGCGAGTTGGATGCACACCCACTGAGTTTCTTGTTGAGCTTTCATAAACTTATAGTTCTAGTGCATCCGTTGCATGGCAATCCCTACTCACTCACATTGATATCTATTGATGGGCATCTCCATAGCCCGTTGATATGCCTAGTTGATGTGAGACTATCTCCTTCTTTTTGTATTCTCCACACCCACCTTCTATTCAACATATAGTGCTATGTCCATGGCTCACGCTCATGTATTGCGTGAAAGTTCAAAAAGTTTGAGAACATAAAAAGTATGAAACAATTGCTTGGCTTGTCTTTGGGGTTGTGCATGATTTGAATATTTTGTGTGATGAAGATATAGCATAGCCAAACTATATGATTTTGTAGGGACAAGCTTTCTTTGGCCATGTTATTTTGAGAATACATAATTGCTTTGTTAGTACGCTTGAAGTATTATTGTTTTCATGTCAACATTAAACCTTTGTTTTGAATCTTTTGGATCTGAACATTCATGCCACAATACAGAAATTACATGGATAAATATGTTAGGTAGCATTCCACATAAAAAATTATGTTTTAATCATTTACCTACTCGAGGACGAGCATGAATTAAGATTGGGGATGCTTGATACGTCTCCAACATATCTATAATTTTTTATTGTTCCATGCTATTATATTATCTGTTTTGGATGTTTTATATGCATTAATATTCTATTTTATATTATTTTTTGGACTAACCTATTAACCTAGAGCCTAGTGCCAGTTCCTGTTTTCCCCTGTTTTTGAGTTTTGTAGAAAAGGAATAACAAACGCAGTGCAAACGGAATAAAACCTTCGCGATGATTTTTCTTGGACCAGAAGACAACCAGGAACTTCGAGATGAAGTCGGAGGAGCCACGAGGCGGCCACAAGGACGGAGGGTGCACCCAAGGGGGTAGGGGGCACCCCCACCCTTGTGGGCCCCTCTTGCACATCCTGACCAAATTCTTTCGCCTATATATTCTCATATATCCCCAAACCAACAGAGGCATCCACGTAAACACTTTTCCACCGCCGAAACCTTCTGTACCCGTGAGAACTCATCTAGGGACCTTTTTCGGCACCCTATCGGAGGGAGATTCGATCACAGGGGGCTTCCACATCAACTCTATTGCCCTTCCGATGAAGCGTGAGTAGTTTACCATAGACCTATGTGTCCATAGCTAGTAGCTAGATGGCTTCTTCTCTCTCTTTGATTCTCAATACCATGTTCCCCTCGATGTTCTTGGAGATCTATTCGATGTAATACTCTTTCGCGGTGTGTTTGCCGAGATCCGATGAATTGTGGATTTATGATTAGCTTATCTATGAATATTATTTGAATCTTCTCTGAATTCTTTTATGCATGATTTGATATCTTTGTAATTCTCTTCGAACTATCGGTTTGGTTTGGCTAACTAGATTGGTTTTTCTTGCAATGGGAGAAGTGCCTAGCTTTGGGTTCAATCTTGCGGTGTCCTTTCCCAGTGACAGTAGGGGCAGCAAGGCATGTATTGTATTGTTGCCATCGAGGATAAAAAGATGGGGTTTTCATCATATTGCTTGACTTAATTCCTCTACATCTTGTCATCTTGCTTAATGCATTACTCAGTTCTTAATGAACTTAATACTCTAGATGCATGCTGGATAGCGGTCGATGTGTGGAGTAATAGTAGTAGATGCAGAATCGTTTAGGTCTACTTGACACAGATGTGATGCCTATATTCATGATCATTGCCTTAGATATCGTCATAACTTTGCGCTTTTATATCAATTGCTCGGCAGTAATTTGTTCACCCACCGTATTATTTCTATCTTGAGAGAAGCCTCTAATGAAACCTATGGCCCCCGGGTCTATTTTCCATCATATAAGTTTCCGATCTACAATTTTAGTTTCCGATCTACTCTTTTTGCAATCTTTTACTTTCCGTTCTATAAACCAAAAATATTTACTTTACCGTTCATCTATCTCTACCAGATCTCACTTTTGCGAGTAACCGTGAAGGGATTGACAACCCGTTTATCGCGTTGGGTGCAAGTTGTTTGATTGTTGTGTTGGTATTCGGTGACTTGTGCGTTATATCCTACTGGATTGATACCTTGGTTCTCAAACTGAGGGAAATACTTATATCTACTTTGCTGCATCACCCTTTCCTCTTCAAGGGTAAAACCAACGGAAGCTCAAGAAGTAGCACCGCACTTCTGCCACCATGGCTGCCATGGAGCAGAGGGGGAATTCTACTCCCATATAGGGCAAAGGACAAGGAAGAATAAGAAGTGAGGGGCTCTCTCCCCCCTCTCCCGGTGGCGCCGGAACACCGTTAGGGCAATCATTCTGACGGTGATCTACACCAACAACTTCGCCACCGTCACCACGAACTCTGTCCCCCTCTATGCAGCGGTATAACTCCTCTTATCCCCGCTGTAATCTCTACTTAAACATGGTGCTTAATGCTAAATATTATTATCCATTGATGTATGGCCATCCAATGATGTTTGAGTAGATCTGCTTTGTCCTGTGGGATGATTGATGATCGTGATTGGTTTCAGTTGTATATTTTATTTTGGTGTTGTCCTATGGTGCCCTAAGTGTCGTGCAAGAATGAGGGTTCCCACTGTAGGGTGTTGTAATACGTTCATGATTCGCTTATAGTGGGTGGCGTGAGTGACTGAAACACATACCCGAGTAAGGGAGTTGTTGCGTATGGGATAAAGAGGATTTGATACTTAATGCTATGGTTGGGTTTTACCTTAATGATCTTTGGTAGTTGCGGATGCTTGCTAGAGTTCCAATCATAAGTGCATATGATCCTAGTACGGTAAGTATGTTAGCTCATGCCTCTCCCTCATATAAAATTGCAATAATTATTACCAGTCTAGTTATTGATTGCCTATGGGCAAAATCTTTCTCTTGTGTTATTAAAATATTTCTACTAACAACTAACTATTATTATCTTGCAAATTATTCCTAGTTTTATTCTTGCAAAGTAGTTCTAGCATCACACCTACAAAATAGTTTCATATTTGTTCTAGGTAAAGCGAACGTTAAGTGTGCGTAGAGTTGTATCGGTGGTCGATAGAACTAAAAGGGAATATATATCCTACCTTTAGCTCCTCATTGGGTTCAACACCCTTATTTACTGGAAAAAGCTACAATTGATCCCCTATAGTTTTGGGTTATCAAGACCTTTTTCTGGTGCTGTGGCTAGGGAGCATTAGCGTGGGTTGAATATTCTCGTGTGTGCTTGTTTGCTTTATCACTAAGTAGATTTTATTTTGTGCTCTTGTTGTCTATCTTTAATTATGGGTAGGAAACGCAAAATACCAAAAATTTACTTGTACCTACTAAACCAATGATTGAAGAACCACCCAAAATCTATTATATTGCTGAATCTTTCTACTTGATCATCTTCGATCCCGACGTGCTTGTGCTGAAAACCCAACTAGCTTATTTGAGGGAAAATCATTTGATGAGGATGCTCATTATGTGCGACACCGATTTCTCAAAAAGCGAAACTTTTATAGCATCATATTAATACTATGCATTGCTATGCCTGGAATTTATGCGAAATATATGATTTTACTTGTTGCTCTGAAGACCCTAAGAAACACCTTCCCTACCAATGTGAGTTTAGTGATAATGGAATTGTATCTTCTTATGCTAAAGGTGATTATATTTACTATGATATTGAACAAATCGAAGATTTTTTTGGCTTTTAAGGGTGCTTATGAAATTGTTTATTTGATTGAAAAGTATGATATTACTCTTTACAAAATTCTAAAAATTCTGTCATTCTTAAATATTCATATGAAAATTATGCTTCTAATGCTTATGTTAAACCATATATTGAAGACTCCTCCGCTTTCAAGAAGAGATTAATATTTGGCAGGAAACTATGGAAGAAGAAATTGTTGAAATTGTGAGCTCATTAGATGAAAAAGATGAGGGGGAGAGCGAAGACAAAAGGAGGAATAGCGAATTGATCACCCGTGCGCAACTTCTAATGAGAGTAACTCTTTATCCCATACATTGTTTCATTTCCCTTCGTGCTCACCAAAGGATGAATGCTATGATAATTGCTATGATCCGTTCATTTGAAATATCCCTTTTTGATAAACTTGATGCTTTCTATGCTTGTGGCCAAGATGCCAATATGAAATATGCTTATGGAGATGAACTTGATATAGTTCCCCATGTTAAGAATGAAATTGTCACTATTGCACCCACACATGATAGTCCTATTATCTTTTTGCATTCTCCCAACTACAAACTACACTATATTAGAGAAGTTTGCTTTTATTAAGGATTATATTGATGGGTTGCGTTTTGCTATTACACATGATGATTTTGATGAATATAATATGCATGTGCTT
Source organism: Triticum aestivum (assembly GCF_018294505.1). Classification (NCBI taxonomy): domain Eukaryota; kingdom Viridiplantae; phylum Streptophyta; class Magnoliopsida; order Poales; family Poaceae; genus Triticum; species Triticum aestivum. Next base: position 275,954,175 of record NC_057811.1, read on the forward strand.
GCTTATCCTACTTGCAATTATTATGACAGAGTAACTACATCTCCACCTCTCTATGTTTCCAACACGATAAAATTGCAAGAAACTGTTATGCTATGTATCAGCCTTTATTATGTGTGCATGAATTGTTCTTTTATGACATGCCAATGCATATGAAGAGAGTTAGACTTCGCCATTGCATGATATATGTTGCGTTATGCTCACTACTAAATTACAAATCATTATTAACTAAAATTGGCTTTGATATACCTTGGGATCCAGGTGGATCAATTACTTGAGCACTTTATGCCTAGCTTAATGGCTTTAAAGAAAGCGCTGCCAGGGAGACAACCCGGAAGTTTTAGAGAGTCATTTAATTCTGTTGTGTGCTTTTTTAAAGTTTAAAAACAATAAATATAGATGGAAACTTTTTTTCAAAAAGAGAAGCGAGTGGAAGGTTATGCATTGGAGAAGTGAGGGTCGACCTTGAACACTTGTGTTCATGCTCATGGAAACAATGTAATTTTTTTCATGGAAGTTTCTCACAAAAATAATTATCCCCTTGTACAAATCCATTGTCTTATAAAAATAGTGTGCCAAGATTTACCTTTAGGATGTTTAAATTGCTTGTTTAGTATGTGCGGTGCAAAAACAAAAGCTTTTGCTTAAGTGCGTAAATTTACATTTTTTTACTGGAACATGCAAATTTTTTGAAATTTGTACACAATACCGCCATAAAACTTTTTTATTTTGTCCTAACTTTTCAGATTTTTTTTGGAATTACAGAAGTATGGTAATGTTCAGATTACTACAGATTGTTCTATTTTTGTTGAGATGTTTGCTTGTTTTGATGAATCTATGGATTGTATCGGGAGGTATAAGCCATGGTGAAGTTAGAATACAGTAGGTATAATGCAATAATAAAATATGAATGGGTTTCCAACAGTACTTAAAGTTGTGATTTGCATTATGTAACACCCGTAGTGTCATGCTACTATAATCCCCTACTAATGGTGCCATGTCACATGTTACTGTTGCTAATCTTCACTTCATCCAAATCACAGTTCAAATTCAAATCCAATCTAAAGTCAAAAATTCATATTTGTCAGACATGAAATCTAAATTGTTCATCTTGTGGCAAATAATCCATAACAAATTATGGTGGTGAACCAACATTTTTGTAAAGTGTTTAATGCCCTAAGCTAATTAAATAAGCGGTTAAAGCAAATATTTTAATGCCTTTTTAATTTATAAAATTCTAAAATAAATCATTTAATTGCTAAACTAGTTGTGGCAGTAGCCTAAATTATAATAATAACTTAGGTTCAATTTTTGTTTATAAAGCTATTTTGTTTTAAGAGAATTAGAAATAGAAAAGTTTTTAAAAGAAAACCAAAAGCTAAAATTACAAGAACGAGAAAAGGCCCCTTGCCCCCGGGCTACCTGGCTCGAAGGGCCAAGGTAGCCCAACTCGACCGACCGACCCCAATCCCTCCTCGGGTCGTCTCCCTCCTCCCCTATTCGACCACCCGGGGGATGGGGCTCCAGCTCGTCGCTGCCTGACCGCCTCGTCACCCCTGTCGGAGGGGATAAGACCACGCCCCATCCCGCGACACCTCGGGCTCCCCCTTGCTTCCCTCCACTTCCCCACTCGCCCCCTCGGCCTCCCTTCCTCCTCCAGATCCCCCTCCCCGAGCGCGTCCGCCGCGCGCCACCGCGGCCACCGACCGCCCCGTGCTCCGTCGTCATGCCTAGGAGCTGCGCCGAGCTCCGCTACGTCGTCTTGGAGGAGCCATTCGAGCTGGAGATCCCCGCGGTGCCCGACCCATCATGGGGCTTGCGCAGGGTGGTGTTGAGTTCTTGAAGGGATCTCTTACAGGGATTGAGAAGTTCATAATTTCCAGATGAAGAAGAGCCGGTTGAAAAAGATCTGCATCAGTTTCGAGTTCATCGGTCCAGATTCATGGTTTGGAAGTTTAAGGAAAATTAGGGTTGCGTCGGATGCGCCGCCGCTGCTGCAAGTCGAGGACCTATCCAAGATTGATCAGCGCAAGGATCAAATCGCCGAGACCAACAAAAAAAATCTGAGCGTACTACTCCCTGGCATAAATACCGAGTCGTGCAAAGTCAACTTGCACTTTTTATATATCCGTTTGCTACAAGGAGAGGCCAATCGAGAAAGGCACAAGTTTCCAGGCCAATTATGGCCTAACAGTTCATCTCACGTGAAGGACTAGGCTGTGATTCACTATTCCTCAATTGCCAAAGCCATGTTCGGTCTGCTCACAAAGATCAAGCTAAAACAAAAAAAAGAAGCGAGGGGGCCAGAGGCCACGACCGTAAACGGATAAGATTCGTCCGGCCGTACGCACTTCACCTCGGATTCGCCCAGCCGTACGCACTCCGACCAGGACTACAAACCGTCCCGACCGCCGTCACTTCGGACTCGTTCATCCTTGGCCGCGTCCGAGCCGTTGTCGCGCCACCTCCGACCTAAACCGCCGTTGAGGCCCACGCTCTCGCTTTGAGCGCCTGTTGCCTCTGCTATTGTGGCCGTAGGGCGCACCTCGGAGCAACTTTCGAGCCGTCATCGCGTCGAAGACTCCGCTACTACCGCGGATGTCACCACGACCCGGAGAGGGATTGGATCACACAAAGTCGGATTTTTTCTATGACCGTGCTAAGTCGCCGTGGTCGCCCTGTAATTTTGTTTCAGCCGCCGCCGCCATGCGCTGAGTGGGCGCAACTGAGACCCGCCGTGTCGTTTCCATCCTCTGTTACTAGGATTTAAATCGGTCTATTACCTGGCTGCTGTTGCCGGTGCCCTGCACACTGCCATCATGATTGATCTCCGGCCCTGGGCAGGAGTCCATGTGGGTAAGTACTACTATTAAAATTGCAGCAGATCAATGGCAGTCAAAGTCAGTCAAATCAAAAAGCAAAGTATTACTAGATCAATCACGTCAAGGCTGGTTTGATTAAATATTGGTGGACTATTACCCAATGTGGAGACCTGGTACAGTTCTACAATTACTGACATTTGCAGAGTGGTATTTCATCAATCTTTTTGTTATCAGCGTCTGCGCTCATCCGACAAAATTACCAGGTGCTATCCATCTAAAGTCTATTTTATTAGCACGTATTATTTTTTGTCAAAGAAAAATTACTTTGATCTGTGTATTTTTATATACAGGACAATCATTCAGTACAAATGTGGTTTATACCACGGGTATGAAGCACGGGCTGATAATGTTCCGCCCGGCGATAGTCCGTGACATATTACCCGTTGAATGGACGCGCACAAATCACCGTCCTTGCGGCCCGGTTTACATCGACTTGCCGGGATCGCGTTTGATTGCTGTTCAATGGACGTGCACAAAGCCGCCGCCTCTGTGGATCCGGTCTACATTAACTCGCCCGTCCGCTCTCGTGGCCGGTTCACGTGTCCGCGCCAGCTTACAACGTGGAAGACAACTCGCGCGTCCGCTACGTTTTACAACACTATGGGCGATTTACCCGTCCGACCCCGTGGCCGACTCTCCCATCCACGCTGGTTCACTTGTTGTCCGAGCGAATCAGGTGATATCCTTTTAAATATAAATTTGGCACATATTCCTTTTGTCAAAAAACAATTACTCTAGCCTGTGATGTTTTGTGATACAGGACAATTGTTCACTACATCAAAACGACGTGGTTGACTCGCCCGACCACGCCGTCTTACAACACCACAGCCGTCTCTCGCGACCGCGCCGGTTTACAACGCCGTGGCCGTCTGCCACAGCCGTCTCTCGCGACCGCGCCGGTTTACAACGCCGTGGCCGTCTGCCACAGCCGACCCGCCCGTGAGCGATTTCAACTTCACCTAGTGATCATCAATTTCATGGCGGATTATTTCCCGCCTGGCACATCAGGTGATATCCATCTAAAATATATTTTATTGGCACATATTATTTTTGTCAAAGAGCAGTTTATCTTTGCCTTGGTATGCAATATTGTATGCAGGACAATTATTCACTGCAATAATAAGGATCATGGATATATGGCTCGTGCTACTATGATGCGCTATCATCTGGTCCAAGACCTACATATGTGCATCTTGCCGCTTCTTCGGCACAATTTATATCAACACGACGTGGCTGACTCGCCCGTATGGTTTACCGCGTTCACGATTGACTTGCCCGTCCGCGCTGGTTTACAACGCGGCCGACTCATGTGTCTGTGCCGCCTCTGAAGCCGTGGTCGTCTTTGTCGCCCGTCTCTCGTGGCCTGGTCTACATCAACACACTGGGCCGCACCTATCTGCATGAGCTGTTTATTGAGTATGAGCAAGTCACAGCTTGGGTAGCCCGGTTTTCTTTCAACAAAATGGAGGCAAATTATCATATACTATCAACCGCCGTCTGCACTAGGTGGTTCAATGGGCAGGCGCACAAGTCGCCGCCACTATAGTTTGGTTAACTTCGAATCACCAGTTGGAAGGAACCATTGGCCGAGTTGCTGACACGGATCATACGGGATCATTTACAACCTGTCACAGTCACCTCAACCTTCTATGGATTTACATCGTGCTATCAACACCAATGATATACAAGTTATGCCGGTTTATATCACGGTCAAAATATGGAGAATCTCAACAACTCCTCGAGTCACCTTTGAGACTCGGGGGCTACAATGACATGATTCAGCAAATCTTACCAGTTTCAGCAAATTTAAAGAACCCCAGGATGATGGGGAGACAGATAACCCGGTCCCGGTGGCTACTGTTAAATTGATGAAAATTTAAAGGCCGTCAAAAAATTTCTGGCTTAGAAAGTATATGATAGTTACAAAATCCCGGCTCAATGAAGAAGTTCTGGGTCATCAGAAAGGATCCCGGTTTAAAATCCGGCTCAAGGGAAGTCAGTCTCACTGAAGCTCTCAAATATCCGGTTTACAACCCGGTTCAAGGGAAATCTGTTCTCCCACAAAGCTCTGAAGCTCTCAAATATCCGGTTTACAATCCGGTTCAAGGGAAATCTGTTCTCCCACAAAGCTCTGAAGCTCTCAAATCCGGTTTGAAAATGTCCGGTTCAAAAAGAAATTAACTTCTCGCAAGTTCGAGTTTAAAGGCCATTAGAAAATTTCTGACTGAAAATAAAGATTCCGGTTTAAAATCCGGTTCAAGGGAAAGATGTCTCCCACAAAGCTTTGAAGCTCTCAATATCCGGTTCACAATCCCGGTTCAAGAAGGATTTATCTCTTGCAAAAAGTTAAAGGGTGCCAAAGAGGACCTCCTGCCATGATGCGCGGTTCAAACATGGGTGTCATGCCTTATTGGCTTATCATATTATTGATCACTTGGGGGCTTGGTCGTATCTGAACCATAGCTACACCTCTTGATCGGCGTAATGCCACAGCATCACTTGGGGGCTTGGTCGTATCCGAACCATAGCTACGCCTCTTGATCGGTGTAATGCCACAGCATCACTTGGGAGCTTGGTCGTATCCGAACCATAGCTACGTCTCTTGATCGGCGTAATGCCATAGCATCACTTGGGAGCTTGGTCGAACCCGAACCATAGCTACGCCTCTTGATCGGCGTAATGCCACAGCAACTTGGGGCTTGGTCGAACCCGAACCATAGCAACACCTCTTGATCGGCGTAATGCCATAGCATCACTTGGGGGCTTGGTCGAACCCGAACCATAGCAACACCTCTTGATCAAATTTGGGGCCTGGCAGCCCGTGAAAAGCCTTGACTACAACGGTTTTATTTGCCTTTTGCTAAGTTTCTCTTTCTTTTGAGAAGATTTGTGATGTTTTTAAACTGGTGTTCATTAACCCGGCTTGACTTTCAACTACAAGTTGTCAGTATATGATCAGTCATAATCCGGAGATTATCAACCCGGGCTGGTTTTGACTACAAGTCGACAGTATTATATATGGTTAATCCGGTGTTTATCACAACCCAGCACGGTTTTATCATAAACCGGCACAATATGGAAGGAGTTATCAGTACTCAAGATTGGGGTTATCACCCTTACTACAAAAAGTTGGTAAACCAACGATGTGATTCAATGTCACAGGTATGATATATTTCATATTTGATTATTCTTAAGTGCAGCCTTGGTTATAAACCCGGGTTATATGTTGGGCATTATGACCCGTCCGGCGATAAACCGCCAGGACACTTTAAACTTGTTGTATGCAGAAACAGGTTGAATAAAGCATGATTATAAATCACCGGCGTTTATTAACCGGCTTGGCTTTCGACTATATGTCGCCAGTATGATGATAAATTATCCGGTGTTTATTAAACCGGCCTGGCTCTGGACTATAAGTCGCCAGTATATATTTGGATTGCGCCATTAGAATCATGCGCTTATAAATCATTGGGTTATATTATTCAAATAGCCAAACTTGGCTGAATTTTCATTATGACATTGAATGGATAAGGTTTTCATACCGGATTATATTATCTTGAATAGCCAACATGGCTGGATTTTATTATGGTTATTAATAACCGATATTATTGAGGTTTTCAAAGTCGCTTTAGCGCAATGGCTATTATTTTATCAAAGGATATGATTTATTCTACAATGGAAGGAATAGTCCCGAGTCGCTGCAGGCTTACGACCCGGCACTTGGGGGCTACATTATTCAAATTGAGATTACATCCAAGTCTCATGTCGCTGTAAGCATGCACCATGACACTTGGGGGCTAATGCAAAGTCATTTTTTATTTGCCTTATTGAAAACCCAACTCATCACATTATAATGAGCCGGCCCTTGGGGGCTACCAATTGCTCCTGTCAACAATTCAAGGTACACAAGTCTTAAAGCCATTATATTGAAAGGTCCATTGCTCAGTTGGTAAAGCACAAAGCTCTTAACCTTGTGGACGTTGGTTCAAGCCCCATGGTGGGGGTTACATTATATGATGTTCTTTTCAAAGAAGTATATATAAAGTACCAGCTCAATATTATCTTACTGAGCCGGCCCTTGGAGGCTACACGTTATTGTTCAAATCTACATGATCATATTTATAAAGTCCCTGCTCATTATTGCATAATGACCCGGCACTTGGGGGCTACATATATGGAGTATTTGGTTTTTAATTGTGGCTGACATGAACAACATGGATTTCTTCAAAGTGGCAGTAATTATATGGAAACAAGTCTTAAGCCATCACTTTGTTCTGCTCAAGACTTGGGGGCTACAGGTAATATGGATATAAGGGAGAAAAATCTTCAAATTCTCAGTTCTGAGCAAACCAGATTGACCCGGTGTCTGCAACAATTATGACCCGGCGTCAGTAACAATTATGACTCGGTGCCATCCATATTTACAAACCGGTAATTTTGGTAATATTAAACCGGCAAGTTTTACATCTTCAAACCGGCTGAATATTAGATGAGTATTTCAAGACCCATATTTCTTAAACCGGCGCTTTGGAAGCCGACTCAAGTGGATTATTCTTCACAATATTTCTCTGTGAGAAACCAATGTTAGCAAATTGAGTATGAAGCTGGCTTGTTGACCCGGATTTTCTAAAAGGAGGAAATGACAAGGACTTCAGGATGATCAGATGCCGGTTTACAAGAATTCTTAACCCGGAGCATAATCTGTAAAATTTGTTCTTGTGTTTGTCTTGCAGGATCAATTTAACATGGATAAATCCAAATTAAACTGGGGGCTAATGTCGGGGATATACCCCGCGATGTAAACCGGCCGGAGGTATAACCCGGCCGGACTTGGCGGTTTAGTTCAGACCCGGCTGAGACTTAACGATTCACTGGCGACCCGTTGGACCTAGCGGTTTACGGTTCATTGGTAATCCGGTAGGCGGGTCAGAGGAGCGGCAAGACCCGGTGGCCCAACGGGCGGTTCATGAAGGCCGATTCATACTATGGTGGGCCGGTTTACAAGGAAAGGCATGAGGAATATTTGTCTTACAAGGAGTTAAGACCTGGACTTGTATTCGGTTTGTATTAGAGATAGACTAGTCCTAATCCTAATAGGACTCCACATGTAACCCGCCCCTTCAACATATATAAGGAGGGGCAGGGCTCCACAAAAGAAAGACAGGCAACAATCAATAATCGGCTAGACACAATTAGAGGAGACCGGTTTACGGCGACTCCCTCATGAGCGTAATGAGATCTAGCCTCAAACAGCATGTAGGGTTATTACCGGATGATGTTTCTCGGGGCCCGAAGCTGTCTAAATCCTCGTCTTGTGTTGCGTCTCTCGATTCCGCTCAACCCCTCTCAAGCTACTACATAGATGCGCTGGCCTCATGACTAAGTCCTCACCCTAGGACATCTGCCGTGACAATTCCACGACACTCTTCTTCCCCGACACAGACCGCATCCGTCGCCCCCGCAGCTACGGCGCCCCCGACACCTCCCCGAGCTCGCCTTTGCATAACTACAGGGCCCGGTGAGGCCACCCCGTCCGATTCCCTTTGACCCCCCTTTGATTCGTCATCTGATTTAGGCCGTATTTCACTGCTAGACGCCGCGCCCCCACTCGTTGCTACCTTCTGCTGTTGCCGTGGCAGCCATCGTCGCGCATCGTGTCGGCCCCCTGCTCACAGGCCACGCCTACGCCGCCCGCTCGCCGGCCGTCGCCCGCCCTGGCCGGAGCCATCCCCATCCACGCGTGCGCCCCTGCTGTGCCTGATGTCGTCCGCGCCCGTTGCCGCCTGGCGCAGCTGTCCCTGAGCTCGGCCATGTTGGCGCCGTGATGCGCTCGCACTTGCTCGGCTGCTGCTGATGCTTTGCTACTATTGCGTCCTCACTGCTCGCGCCTGCTGCACTTTTCTGCTACTGCCATGCTTCTTGCGCTGTCGCTGCTATGCTGTTGCTATCGCTACCTGCTGTTGCCGCTGCCTACTAGCGCCCACTGCCGCCGGTGCATGCCAGCGCTCGCCGATGCTGTCCCGCGCTCGTCTCGGCTGTGGCCGTGGCCATGGTCGAGTGCCTGTGCTGTAGGTGCGTGTTGTGTGTGTTCGTGTGTGTGGCCGCCTAGGAAACTATGACCTGGGCCGGCCCCCTGTTGAGATTAGGAGCTAATCCCCATTAGTGCTAATCCCTGTAAATTAACTAATTTGACTTTTTGGTCTAGATCCAGTCTATGTCATGTGGGCTTATCTTATTAAAAAGGCTAATTAAAAGCCTGTTTCAATGACAAGTAGGCCCCACTTGTACTGTTCATCGGTTGACCAGTCAATTGTTGACTGAGTCAACCCATCCCCTGGCCCCACCGGTCATACACATTGGCTAGGTTTTTTTGTGAACAAAAGGTTTTCACTATTTTATTCGATTTAGAAAGAATCCGGAAAATCATTTAAATTTTAGAAAGTCATAGAAATTAAAGCGTATCTCGGATGAAAATGTTTTCTACATGAAAGTTTCTTAGAACGATGAGACGAATCCGAATACGCGGTCCGTTTACCTGCCAGATGCCTCTAACTATCTGAACATGGAACATCCCCCTCCGGCCATTTGTCTGACACAGGTCCAGAACCGGGAATACCTTCCCGGTTGAATTCCCCCTTCACCTATAATGTCTAGCACTGCGTTAGTTCATCTCTAACACCGCCTATTACGATGTTATGCTTTATGATGCTTTGTTTGATGTATATTTATTGTTTCTTCCCCCTCTTCTCTCCGGTAGACCCCGAGACCGATGTTGCCCCTGTGATCGACTACGTCTCTGACAACCCTTCTTCCTTTACAGCAAAGCTTCCAGGCAAGCCCCCCATTTGATCATTCCAATATTGCCCATTCTATTCTCTAATGCTTGCATTAGATTTTGCTACTGTTATTGTTTGCTCCTATTCTGATGCATAGCCTGCTTTTGTAACCTGCACATTGTACCTTACCTGCTTATCCTAAACTGCTTAGTATAGGTTGGTTAGTGATCCATCAGTGACCCCCACCTTGTCCTAGTTGCCCCGCTTTATGTTCGATGACTCGATCAACGTGATCGACGTCCAGGACCGGACACAGCGCATCACCCCCCCTAGTTGTACGACTCTGCAGAGTTACTATCGAGTGCCGAGGGTGACACCTCATCAGCACTTCTGATGTTAATCCTGTAGTGTAGCTATTTGGTCGTGGTCATCAAGGGTGGTTCCTCCTTAACCACTTCTGATACGGCTCTGTCGTCCAACCCCTCAAGTGTGAACCTCGAGGGTGGTTCCTCCTACGTTCACCTTGATGATTACATCGAGTGGAATCCACCGAGGGTGGTTCCTCGGGGTTTCCCCCTGGTGTTTGGACACATAGATACTTGGACTTTACAAGTGTTACATGGAAAGGCGGGTCGACCCTGAGGAGTACCCGCGATTGATGTGGAGACGGGTTGACCTGGAGGGTACCCGAGAGTTGAATACGAGGCATGGCCGGGCATTCTTAGCCCTTGCCACTAGTCCTGGAGACGGGGCGACGGGGTCACATCTTTCGTGAGTCTCTGCTCGTGACCGCAGTACCAACACACTAACCATTTGGATATTTGATCCGAGAAGGCCTCTGGCCTGATAGCACTAACCATCACGTGGGCATAGTATGGGCGTTCTGCGTCGTATGCATCAGCCATACCTTAATAGACATCATGCGACTGAGTGGCGAGCGCCGGGTTGGACTAGTAAGCACCTGCCTTTTTAAGGAGGTAGCTAGGTCTGCTCACCAGCCGCCCACGCAACGTGCAAGAGTTCCCGGGGCGATGGCCCAAGACCCCCGGGGGCATAGGTTTAGTCCAGCGTGCTGACCTCTCTATTAAGCCTAGGTCGGGTTGCGGTGTATTGTTTGGCCGAGGCCGGGCATGACCCAGGAAAGTGTGTCCGGCCGGAGTTAATCGAGTGTGGTGGGTAGGTGGGTGCACCCCTGCAGGGAAGAAAACATCTATCGATAGCTTGTCCTATGGTAACGGACACACGGAGTTGTATCCCGATCGATACAAATAGAACTGGACACTTGAGGTGATAGCTGGATACACTACAAAAAAATACACTTCCGTGATGATACGTGTTTGTCACAGTAGGTCACGTTTTTTGTCATGCATGTACATCCATGACAAATTTATGACAGAATCAAGATAGTCATAACTGTGCTGTCGTAGAAGTGTTCCATGACATTACCAAAATTATCATCACGGAAGTGTCCACTTCCATGACGATAAATCGCGCGTCATAGAAGTGCTTTCGTCAAGGGTGACTGACACATGGCATCGACCGTAACGGCTCGCCGTTAAGCTATCGGGTCCGGTTTTGGATCTGGTAACCCGTTAACAGCCCGGACCAATGGGGATTTTCCACATGTAAAATTCTCTTGGCCAACGGAACCACGTGTCAGCTCCTCGTTGGGACATATGTCATCCACTCATTGGACAGGAGGCGCCTATGATATGTCGACACGTGGCTCGACCAATAGAGGCCCATTCCGGTGAAAAGGCCGGCCCAGCTAAAGGCCCACCATGTTTTTTCAGACACTAGTGGGCTAGCCCATTAACAGCCTGCCATGTTTTGGGTCAAATTGAGGCCCATATCATATCAGGCCCGTTCACAGCCTGCCGAGTTTTGGGCCAAATTACGGCCCATATCAGATCAGGCCCATTAACAGGCCACTGTACCTTTGGGCCCATTCTAAGACAGGTTTGTATTTCAGCCTGTTAAATGCCCGTTTACTAGTTCGGCCCGATAATAGTTTCGGCCTATTAGCGGCCCGTGGAGTATCTGGGACGTTGTTGGCCCGGTTTAACTTTAGGCCATTTAATGGCCCACGCAGAAACTGGGCTATTTATTGTCCGAAGTAACTTTAGGCCTCTTAATGGCCCGTACTCTTTGTGGATAAATTTCAGCCCAACTGGCCTATCGGCCTGTTAATGGCCCGTGTAACAGTTGGGCCTCATTACAGCCCGCGTTGAATCCGGCCTCCTTACAGCCCATCTGATAATGGCCCGTGACACTTTTAGGCCTATGGCCTGCGTGGATACCGGCCTGCTTAAAGCCCATAATTTTATTGGGCCAAACGGGCCCGAGATATATTTTGGCCTGTTAACTACTCGTCCTATTTGGGCCAAAATGGGCCTTAGGCAGTTTCGGCCTGTATTGGCCCGTGAATTTTTAGGCTCAACGCTAGCCCGATCTAGGTTTTAGTAGCCTGTTAAAAGCCCATTGTATTCTCTGGCCTAGCTGGCCAGAACTTTACTCGGCCTGTTAAAGGCGGGAAACAACCATAAGGTTTAGACCTGCTAATGGCCCAAGATGATTATAGGCCCATGTTTTGGCCCATATGAGTAACGGGCCCTGAAGAATGACAACACTGAGATCCACTAAACCTTCCAGCCTAAATTACAGCATACCGACCAAGAATAAACCTAGACTATACAACAAAGAAATTACAGCATATTACATCCCCTCGGCATCAAAGTTCGCCGCCAGTGATAATAAAGGGCAACCAGACAGCAGATTAAATAAACAAGGCAGGTCGCCACCAGTGGAAATTAATAGGAGGACAAAATAATAGACAGAACTGACATCACTTCAACACAGTTCAAGAAAGGTTAGCCCGGCCCAGCAGCTGTAGCGCAAGCAGCTTAGTAACCGGATGAGGTTGTGCTTCTTTGGCGCTCATATCCACCAAGCTGCATGGCATCAATAAACGTCATGTACTTACGGTTAATCTTGCAGAGAGATTGGAGTCCCAGTCGTATTTGAGCGGAAGCATGTATTTCTGCTTGAATTTCAGACTGAAGAAGTCGAACAGATTCAGGCGGCGACTTCATCGAGCTTGTGTCACTGAGTAAGTTTGACACTACATCAAGATGTGACTTCGTGCTTGTATCCCTACCCTCAATATGTGTTGCCTTCTCCTCTGGAATATGTTTTAGAGGGACAAACAATGGGTTCGTCTCACTATCATTGTGGCAGTTCTTCCTAGCAGCAGGGTTGTCACCCTGAAAGAGAAACAAGTAGGTAGATAACATGTTTTGCACGTATAAGCATCATCGATGTCAATTCATCTGATTTCTTTGTCAGAAATAAAGAGACACGGTTTGAAATAGCATTAACATAATAGGCATTGTTCATAGTTAAGACGGCAGGAAATGGCATTGTGCAGGAGCGGCCAACTTCACCAGACCACTGGATTACAGATCAAGAACACAAGCATAGATGTAGTTCTAAACAACATATAAGCATGAATGGTGAGTGTACTGTCAATTAATACCATTTCAGATTGGTAAATAAAGAGACACGATTGAAATAACATTAATATAATATGGCATTGTTCATAGTTGAGACATACAAGGATATGACATTGTGTTGTTGTTGGTAGTCTCACCACACCACTGGAATACAGATCAAGAACACAAGCATACACATAATGCTAAAGAAGATAACTTGCTATGTTTAGTTTAATTTACATGGTACGAATAAGGAACTAGATTGTACAACTAAAGACTGAAATTGAGAATGACAAACTTATGTTTATGTACTTCTACTTTATAAACTTTGAACAAGCAATTTGATGTAGACGACAAAAATAAACTGGATTTGCACTCATAGCTATCCAAGTATAAACAACAAAGTTTGAAGGCTTGAGGAGGACAAACTTACATTAGTAGTGAAGACAGGCTCTATAAAGGCCTTGTCCATATTGATGGGGGGGGGCAATTCAAGAAGTTTACCTCACACTCTTCTTCAAGAGTATTGCATTTATTCTACATTTTGTTAAGAGTAAATATAGATGTGAAAATATAGGAACAAATGGCGATTATTTGACTTAAGATACAGAGTACAAATGCAAATACATCATAGAGGTAGAAGGCACTGACAAAAGCAATGCGGAGTGGTGCACATGCCAAGTTCATTGGGCTGCCATGTTTTGCAGTCCTCCGTTGTAACAGTGGAGACAATAGCTTTCATCAAAAATAAACAATGAATACTCATTGCTCCTCCTCTATATCGGAAAAGAATACTTTCCATTCGCCGACATGTGGGACATCGACCATCCTGGTCCACCTGCCATGCACAAAATTATCCTGGTCCACCCTGGTCGTAGCGCAGGCCCAACCTTTCCCGCTGTAAGTTGGTCGGACGAAGGAACCATCATGACTTCGTTGAATTCCGCTTCTTCAAGAAAACTTACTGTACCCGCAATACTGCTACCACACGCGAAGACTGGACGGCACTGTACCACGTCATATCACTGAAACCCACTAGGCCAAACTAGCCCGCCTAGGATCTGTACTCCCTCCATTTCAAAGTTAGTAGTAAAAAGTTGAGTCATCTATTTTGGAATGGAGGGAGTACGTCTCTATACTGCTATGATTTTGTGTTGTACGTCTCTGTACTTTTTCTACGATTTTCCTACCCTATGAACCAAATGAGGCCTGAATAAATCCGTGTCGACTATTGTCTGATCGATCGCTAAGCCTACAAATTTAGGAGCTTGGGCTATTGTCCGATCGACGACGGATAAGTATAAGCGTAGCACGAGCTCATCAGCCCCAACGTTTCTCTTCGGTGAGTGTTTTGCAAGTACTATAGCTGGCACAGTAGCTAGCCTACTAACACCAAGAATCATCAAACAAGCCCCGCTGATATGATAAACAGTTCGAACTTACATCTAAGCATGCGATATATTACGTCAAAAGCTGGTGAGGATACATCTGTTTCCATAACTCGGAGAGGGTTCACATGATTCACTATCAAATAAAAGTAGCAAGTACCGCCCACACAAGACAGTGCACTAGCCCTAAGAGGGTTTGATAACACGCATCGTTCTGGTAATTAAACACAGGGCAATGAAAACTACCCTGAAGGATTAGCACGACCAACTATTTCTTGTCATCGATCTCTCGGGCAATGACCACAGCACGAACAGCGGCATGGGAATCGATCTCTAAAGCGAGGTCCACATGACTGACCGCGACATCAGAATCGATCTCTGGGGCGCTGTCCACAGGATGGACAGCGGCATCGGAATCGATCTCCGGGGCGATGTCAACAGGACGGACCGCGACATCGAAAACGATCTCCGGGGCGTTGTCCACAGGACGGGCCGCGACATCAGAATCATCAAGGACGTCCACCGGCACCTGCACAACCCTAACATATTAGCAAACACATCGCAAATAATCAAAAACCACAACTATGGTAAGCCATTATTTTTTACCTTGTGCAGCTCACCGGGGGATCCTATCCCTCCGGGGGCCATCTCCTCGTCCTTGGTGGGGGCCATCACCTTGCTTGGGGAATACTGCTTCTCAACGGCGACTGTCTCCTCAAACTCGGCCTTGAGCCTTGCATAGGTGGCCATTAGAGTTTCTAGTGTAGGCACGGTGGGGCCCTTGCTGTTCTTCCAACTTTCTTTGAGGAGTTCGTCCGCCAACGTTGTCAACTCTTTGGCCAGTGCTTGTTTCTTGGAGTTCTTCGTCTCTATGGGTTGGCCCGCCAACATGGTCAACTCGTTGGTCGGTGCTCGCTTCCTAGAGGTCGCTGTCTCCAGTGGGTTGTCCGTCGGCAACTCTTTGGCTAGTGCTCCAGGATCCATCAATGAACTGACAAACAAAAAGCAATCGAAAGGAAACCACAATCGCAATGAAAACAGGAAAAGAATAGGCTGTGAGAATAGGTCGGTGCTTTGCAAAAAGAAGATTCTTGGAATGAAAATAATCAGCATCACTGATTCACCCACCTTTCCTTCGTCGGTACAGAAGAAAAATGGCAGAAGTGAGTAGCCTGGAGTGACGTTTTCTTCAAGAAAGGGGAGAATGGGCTTCAACGAGCGTTCCAGTGAAATGATGGTTGCTTCGTCCAGTCCAACTTTGAGGCCACTTTACCACTGCTGGTAAAGGTGGGTTTTGTGATATGACGGGTCATGACGGCCACACCGGGATGACCGGTGAGTCTCGACTGTAGCACCTCGCTGTGATTTGGTGGATGGCACGCGGGCCCGGATGCTTTGATGTCCCGCATGTAGATAGAGCGGCTAGTCATATAGGAGTGCTCAATATTGTGAACCACGACCAAGGCGGAGAGGAAAACGAGAGAACTATGTAATTAATGCATGAGTTTAATTAGGGTAGTTTTGTAAAGTACGAGATACATTCCTCCAATCACAAAATGCCTTGGTTGATGAGATTTGAGATTTCAGCCAGTATTACACGCGGTGAAATCTCTAGAAAGGCAAATACTTCTTTCCGGTTTACAAGGCTATACTAGCAAGTACTAGTACTACAATAGTGGGCTCAAATAGCAATTTTGTCACATGCAAGAGCATGGCTATATCCGTGCTCCAAGGCTCCGCGCCACGCCCCACCCCTACACAAAGGCTGCCACGCGAGCGTTTGCAACTGCCATGTTCGGGTTGCACTTGGCTCTTCGCCTCTTCGAGAAGATGAACAATGATGTTACTACTACGTCTACAGTAGTATCGAATCCACTGCTGCATGTCCATCCACCGCGTGCGGGAGGGATGGCCACTGCACGCATGGGCGAGGGAGAAGGTTTGTAGTAGTAAAATCAAGCTTCTCCTCGTTGTACGAGTTGACGCGACACATCATAGCACTGGCCCCACATGGTTGCTTCTAAACTTGGCTGAAAGACCCACAGTGTACAATACTCCATTTTCTGCAACCTCTAACATTTACCCCACCACAAATTAAAATATATATTCCTTTCTTGACCAGATGAGCATGCAAACTAGAATCACCAGGATGACAGGTAGGGCCACAAGATTATTTTAATAAAAAAAGCATGGAGCCGACCCCAACGATTGTAAGCTTACAGGCACGGTACACGCTACCCTAGACTACTCTACACATGAAACTGCCACACGAGCGTCCGGGCTGCGCTTGGCTCTTCGCCTCTTCGGGAAGTCGAACAATGATGGAGTACTACTGCAGTGGAGGAGTACTACAGTATGCTTCTGGCCATCTGACACCGATTGAACTGTTGCATGTCCATCGCGTGCGGGAGGGAGAGCATGTAGCGAACGAAAGATTCTCCTAGTCCTGCCAGCCACCACGCTCATGGGCGAGGGAGGGACACAACTTCATTGACTTACTGCTCCTGCCTTTGCGTCTATGACAGGTGGGCACAACAGGTCGGTGGCCCACTTGTCATGCAGCCAAAGGCAGGTGCGGTTAAGGCGAGAGGGCGTTGTAGTAATCAAACTTCTCGGTCTTGTACGAGTTGACGCGACACATCAAAGCACTGCACTCAATATATTTCAATAATTTGTGTTTACCGATGCATTAGTTACTCCCTCCGTTCCTAAATATAATAAGTCTTTTTAGACATTTCAAATGGACTACAACATTCAGAAGTATGTAGACATATTTTAGAGTGTAGATTCACTCATTTTGCTTCGTATGTAGTCACTTGTTGCAATCTCTAAAAAGACTTATATTTGGAAATGGAGGGAGTACAATGCATGCATGCATGCCGTGACTTTTCTTTTGATACTTGCATGTGTTGATTTGATGCACCTTGCCAAATTTTGACTATAAATTTAACAAACCAAATGTTCATGCATGTCACAAAAAATTACGGGTCTGTTTGGATTGTGACTATGTTTGTCTTATGTTGCCACATTATATTTGCCACACTTTCCTAACTTGAGTTGCTCAAATTGTTAGACCCACTTTGGCTTGCCTAAGGGAATCTTGCCACACTTTTTGTGTCTATGACTTGTGGGGTTCACTGCTAATAAAAAAAATCTTGTCTTTGGTGTGGCTAGAACCAAACACCCACCTAACTTGGTCAAATTTGCCTAAGGTGAGGTGTGGCAAAGTGTGTCAATATGTGTCTGGAAACCAAACAACCCCTACATCATTGAAAACTATGTACAAATATGAATCAAACGATATAATTTTTGTTAACATGCACTATCATTTTGTCAGTTAAATCTTTGGTCAAAATTTAGCACCAATTACAAAGGGTCCCTATAAATATTGTACTCTCACATTTTGTTTTGAGGATACTCCCACATACTCCATCCGTTCCCAAATATAAGTCTTTTTAGAGATTCTAACAAGTGACTACATACGGAGCAAAATGAATGAATCCATACTTTAAAATATGTCTACATACATCTGTATGTTGCAGTCCATTTGAAATGTCTAAAAAGACTTATATTTAGGAATGGAGGGAGTAGAAAATATAAATAATAATGCATGTTGGGGCAGCCCACATTTCCGATAATTTTAGCCATGGGCTTGTTCACAATTTTTACGAGGGGATGGTTGTTCATTTAATGGAGGGTCTTGTACCAGACTTGAACGATACAAAGCGCAACCTGGCACACCGTAACACCACTTGGAATAAGCGGGTAGCTATCTCAAACAACAATCAACAACTAAAAAACGGCGACCTGGCACGTACACAATTTTAAACGATTGTTTTGATGGAGTGAAAAAGGAAGACTACCCCACTACGTATATATAGGCCGGAGCCTCCGCGCTTCCTTGCTAGGGTTGCTCTATTCACACACTCTCATCCTCTCCAGATCTAAACAAGATAGCGGTGGTAACACTGTCTTTCTCCCTTCAAAAAACACTGTATTTCTATCGTCACCGCTGGTTACAGATCCGGACGTATCCCCCTCCGCCGGTGAAGGGGAGGAGGGGCAGCATTTAGGCCGTTGTCGACAGCGAGGGAGGAGACCCACTGCCGGCTGCACCTTTATCTCTGGCCAAGCGCCGGCGCGGGAGGTCCTCCGATCCCTTCGTCGTTGCCCTAGTGTGGGCGGATCCGGCCTCTCGCCGCCCACCTATCCACATCTCGACGACCTTCAGGTATATCTTCCTTCGAAACCGCCGTAGCTCTACTTCCCCAGCTCGCTACGTCGCTGCATGTGCATCATTTTCTGCCTCTCAGCCCCTCTCGATCGGATGGTCCAACATCACCTATTTTTTCTTCTATTGTTAGAGGTAAAGCTAGTTCATGGAGTCGAATCTTGTACTTGGTTCAAACAAGAAATAAAGTGGGGGTGGGGGAATTTAGTATGTGCATCGGACTTGGTACAAACAGGAAGGATAGGGGTGAAAGTAGTAAAGACAGGTCATCCAACCGGTCTCTTGGTCGAAAAGGGAAATATAGGGGAAACGTTGTACACAGTGGTATGACCAGGACTAGATTTTCTATCCACACATAAGATGGCTGCATGCATCATTATGATGCAGAGGCTGGGGGAACGCCTCCATTTCCAAAAAAATCATTGGAGTAGGTGGATAGACTGAACAAAATGGGACCAACCCAGATATGTTTCTTGGATGTTTGTTTCTCGGGGCAACAAACTCTGAATCACCACTTTATGCCCCAGCTTAGGTACATGGTACTGGACTACTGGTGCACCCACTGTCCCATGCCCTTATACCAAATATGTAGCTGTTATTAATCTAATGCCCCTGCTAAAATGAAGCCATGCCACTGTTATAAGCCATGACAAGTTTAGCCAAATGTTTTTGCTGTAATTGTTTGAGACTCTGACTGTTTCCTCTGTAGCTATTTGTGCAAACAGGGATATCCATTTCACCTGGTTGCTATTGTGACCTTTTGGTGCACTGCACAAAACACTTCTTAAAAGAAGTGACTTTTGTGCTGTTTAACTGGAATGTCAGAATGGACAGTTGGTTCATTTCGGTGGAACTGCACAAAGGGAGATCTGTGTTCCAATCCTCATCATCCATATTGGCACCATAACCTTCCTTTAGGTAACAATGATATTTAATGCATGTGTTCATCTCTATTTTGCGACTGCCATGAGAAAATAATGCTATTGTTTACTAGTACACTTGTACTCCCTCACTGACAAAACCAATTCTGAAATAGAAGGCCAATCATGTACTTGGTTTCACCAACTGGTGAGGAGAAAGAGAAACAGAGCATGAAGAGGAAGAAGAAAAAGAATAAACAGTGCCAAGGTGATATTGCTGAAGCCGAGGCCTCAGTCGAGGCCATTCAAGGGCTCTGGCAACATCTACCTTACATGTGAGACGATCCTCCAGGGAGCCCTTCCACTTCAGCGTATTGTCCATGATGAATTTGATGCTCCTGTTAGAGTAATATGCTAATGTCTTTCTATCCTTTCTCACTAAGCTAATGAAGGTTTCACCTTGTTCCTAGTTGTGCAAACAGGGATCATGTTGTGCCAATCATACATTTTAGTGGAACTACACAAGACAATACAATGAATTGTATCCTAGCCAGTGCTTTAACTCTGTTGGAAGTTCTTGATAATCTTTCGATATAATCTCAGCACTGGTAAATAATAGTGATTTCAACCATATCAAGAAGTGCTTGTTAAGTGAGCTGGTGCTGTGGTGCGCCATTACTAACAATTTTTTCAAAAAAAATTCCAGAATTTTTTTTTCAATTTTTTTATTTTTTTTTCAATTTTTTTTCGTTTTTTTCTTAATCTCAGGTCACTATGGCTTAATCTTGGGTCAATATGCTTAATCTCAAGTCAAATCGCACTCCCAAACTTCCTGGAAGGTCACCCATCCTCACACTACTCCAGCCCGAGCACGCTTAACTTCGCTGTTCTATCCAACCCCAGCACCAGCTCACTTAACAAGCACTTGTTGATATATCTATCAAATCAATCCTATTAAACCTTGTTGATGTATAGGACTTTGTTCATGTTCATGAGTGTGATGAAATTTTGAAAAAATATTTCAAACTTCCCGGTCATATTACGTATCATATTTTGAAAAAAAATCCAAAAAAAAAAATTTTTGAAACCAATTTTTTTCTGTTAAGTTTGAATTTTTTAACTAGTGGCAATCCTATCAACTTTTTTGTACGTATCATATTTTAACTAGTGGCGCACCTAGCAAATGGTGTGCCACTACTAAGTTTGAATTTTTTTCATTTTGCCCCCTCCAGATCTTAAAAGCCCCGTATCTTTCGTTCTGTTAGGTTTTTGGGGATTTTGAAAATCATGAACGGAGTTCCCCCGATTCAATTCAGATGTAACTTTTCGAGTAGATGGTTTTTCATATAAAAACATTTTAATCCGATTTCGTATGCAAATGTTATGCCCATTTTACTAAATTCCAGAGAGATTTTGCAAATAAAGTCGAAATTCATATTTGTAAATTTTAGAAGAGTTTACGTTTACGCACGCAATTGGTGTATTTTAGAAGAGTTTACTTCAAGTTTACTACAACCGGATATTAACAAATTTCCATCTGCCACATAACCGCGGGCACGGCTTTCGGAAGTTCAAACCCTGCAGGGTGTCCCAACTTAGCCCATGATAAGCGCTCACGATCAACGAAGGATATTCCTTCTCCCGGGAAGACCCGATCAGTCTCGGAATCCCGGTTACAAGACATTTCGACAATAGTAAAACAAGACCAGCAAGACCGCCCGATGTGCCGACAATCCTGATAAGAGCTGCACATATCTCGTTCTCAGGGCAACACCGGATGAGACCGGCTACGAGTAAAACCAGGCTTCGAGTTTCCCCAAGGTGGCCCCGCAGGCGGCTTGGTTCGGACCAACACTTAGAGAAGCACTGGCCCGGGGGGGCTAAATAAAGATGACCCTAGGGTTAATTACTCCCAAGGGAAAGGTAATAGGTTGTTAGGCAAATGGTAAAACCAATGTTGGGCCTTGCTGGAGGAGTTTTATTCAAGGCAAACTGCCAAGGGGTTCCCATAACACCCAACCCCGTTAGGGACGCAAAATCCGGGAACATTATACTGATATGACGGAAATTAGGGCGGCAAGAGTGGAACAAAACACCAGGCATAAGGCCGAGCCTTCCACCCTTTACTAAGTATATAGATGCATTATATAATATAAGAGATATTCTGATATCCCAACATAGAGCAATCTTCATCTTCACCTGCAACTAGCAACGCTATAAGAGGGGCTGAGCAAAAGCAGTAACATAGCCAAACAACGATTTGCTAGGAATGGTGACAAAGGTTAGAGGTTCATGGAAATTTGGGAGGCTTGAAAAGCAAGTGGTAGGTAACGCGGCATAGCGATATCATCGAGGCAACTAGCATAGCAATGATATTAATGAGATCCAAGGTGACGGTCATCTTGCCTGAAATCACGCTAGGAAGAAGAACGAGTCTATGAAGAAGATGAAACCACGAAGACGAACCAAGCGTAGACGAACGAATCCTCACGATCGCAACGAAACGGGAACTATCGAAAAGAAGCACACAACATGGTAAACACACCACACATGAACAAGGCATGATGCTCAACCAATTATGATGCATGACAAGGCTACATAAGGCTACACATGGCAAAAGATGATGCATCCAAGAACAACACATCAAAGCAAGTTTAAATGAGGCCAGAAACAACATATAACAATCCCAGTAAGTCCCCATATGCAAATTTCGAAATTGGTCCAGATCTGAATAAACCTTATGTTCAATTTATTAAACAGCAAGTTAAGATGCACCAAAATGATCTACACGAAATTATATTCAAGTTTCATATAAAGTTCATTTAATTTGGAGCTACGGCCTAGAAGCTATGAGCAAAACAAGTTAAACATGGCATTGATGCAAAATGCATTCAAACATCAAGCAAACACACTCAAAACATGGATGCAACAAGGTAACATGAAACTACATGCAAAACTAAGCAAGTTTCATATAGAGCACACTCAAAACGGAGCAACGGTTCAACACATACACTCTATACAAGTTTAAGGGACAGCTGTCCAAAACAGCAAATAGGCAACTTGCAAGTATCAAAACAACATGCTACAGCACTCAACATGAAAACAAATGACATGGACGTGATGTGCAGGTAAATCATTACAAAACATGAACAATGAGCTATCTCCAGAAATCACTAGAACATGCTCAAAAGGACATGCCAAGATTGCAAATAATAATAGTTTCACGGACTGCACAAATCACTCGACATGGCAGAAATAACATCAGGTTACAAAGTTTAGAGCTATCAAACAACATGCTACAGTAACATATCATAGCAAACAAAGGCATGGCATGAATCTACTAATTGCATAGAACAAACGTCCCTTACTGATCACGAGCCAAAAAGGTACAGAAGATATGATGGCACCCATGTAAACATAGCGAGTTTCATAAACAGATTCGGACTTTGCAAGCTCAAATCACTCATCACAAAGCATTTCATGGCATGTGAAGGTAAATCGAAGTAAGAAGACATGTGCAAGAAGCTAAGAATGGCAATAGCATAATCATAGGGTGCATGGATCACTAGCAAAACACATGGCAAAACTGATCTTAATGTTAACAGGCTGACAGCAACATTATTTAGCAACTTGAGAGCAAGATTACAACAAGCTACAGCAGGCTATAAATGCAACCAAAGGCATTTATTGATAGAGCATCACATGTATAAGAAAACATCCTTAGAGAATATCTCCAGAATATGCATGGATTAATTGGTAGGATCAAGCAAAGATAGCAACATGATATAACAGTCTCAGCATTGACAGAACATCAACAGCAAGTAGTCCACTTCACGAGCTTACTGCACTCACCACAAGACACACAAAAATACATGGATTGCACCACTGTAAATATGGCATGAATATTCTCCTAAAACATGTAGACATCATGCTTAAAGGATGCGCACACAAAAAGCAACGAAAAAGACAAATCACCAAGTTTCAGCTGTTAACGTCATATAGCACTCTTGCAACGATGATTAGGGCTTCGAGATGAACTCAAACAAGCATGGCACAATGGAACACAATGAAGATCATCTCATGATGAACATTCTGACATATTATATGCATGAAACGGAGCAGCGCACATGGAGTTATGGCATGATGAACAGGGCATGAAAATGTTGCAGATCCGGGGACTTAGTGAGAAAACGAAGTCAACCTAGGGTTTGCACGGAAATTGGTGCGGCGACGGATCTCGCTGGATCTGAGGCGACGGCGGCCGGAGAATGGCGGGGACGCGGCAGCCAGGCGCGCCGTGCAGCAACTGGAGCGGGGCGCCGCCGGCCAGGGACTTCCGGCGGGGCGGGGCGGAGCTCGCGGCGAGGTCGCCGGAGGGCGGAGGCGGCCGGCTCGGGCTCCGGCGAGGCTTCGGTGTCCGGAGCTGCGACGTGCGGCGGCGAGGGACGAGGCGGGGCGGCGCAGATCGGGGCTGGGCGGCGGCGAGGCACGCAGGCGGCGCTCGAGCTCGCGCGCGGGATCGGGCACGGAGGCGCGGCGACTTGGCCGGGAGGGCCGCGGCTGGGCCCAGCGGCCCCGCGCGGTGGTGGGCGTTGACCGGCGGCGGGGTCGGGGACGTGGCGCCCACGGAGTGGAGGAGGGAGGCGGCGGAGGCGACGTGGCGCTCCACGATTGGCCGGGGCAACGTGGCGGGCGGCGGTGGACAAGTCGGCGGCGGAAGGACATGTCCGGCGGGCGAGAGGGAGGTTTCATCTAGGGTTTGCCCGAAATTTCGGGAGAGGGGCTAACTTATAGGTAGAAGGAGTTAGGAGAGTCCAAATGAGGTGCGGTTTTCGCCCACACGATCACGATCCAACGACTGAGTGCATGGAGGGGGTTTGGGTGGGCTCATGGGCTGTGGTGAAGAGGGGCTGGGCTGCTAAGAGAGAGGGGTTTCGGGCTACACGGTTAACCGTTAGGGCGTCAAACGAACTACAAATGGAACGAAAATTGACAGGCGGTCTACCTACTCTATAAAAACACCGCACGCCAAGTTTCATCCCATTCCGAGAACATTTAAGTGCCACTCACGAAACGAGGTCTGAGAGGGGCAACGGGGGCGTGTGAGAGTGAGAAAGGGCTCGGAACGGACAAGAAAATGAGCGGGAAGACCGGGACGGATGCATGTTTTGAAAAACATGACGATGCAATGCATATGATGACATGGCAAAATACAACACGCAACAAATGACATGGCAAACACGACGAACAAACGGAAGACACCTGGCGCATCGGATCCGGGGCGTTACAACTCTCCTCCACTAACAAGAGATCTCGTCCCAAGATCTTAAGACCGAGACAGAAGGGAAAAAAGAGCCAGGTGAAACATGAACGAAGAGAGTTGACGAACAAAGTCGAGAGCACTCGAGAAGAAGAGAGGAACGACGACTATGACGAGAATCAAAAGCTCAAGGAACAAGCAAAGAATGGAATAAGACTGAAAGAATTTAGGCATATGATTGATGGATTTCATACTTACGTCATACTTTGAAAAGAATTCGAGAGTAACTCCGGAATAATTAGAAGAGTCAGGTAAGATCCTGGGAAAAGACCTGTGGGTTAGGGCCCACTAAAGAGAAACACCGTTGGAAGGATTGTTTGAATAAGACATGATGCACCAGAACGATTAAAAGATTTGAATGAGGTGACACCTTCGAAATAATTTTGAAGGCAAACACGAATCTTCTGAGATGTTTTGGGCACTCTGGAAGGATAAATTGGCGAGCGGCGAACGAGCAAAGAAAGCACTTGAGTCGAGGAAAAGAACAAGAGCACCATCGAAAAAGCTTGAATTGAAACCACCGGAAAAGAAAATGGGACGAACAACGATTAACTTGATGAGAATTCACCAGTTGAGACAATTGAGGAAAAACTGAAGAGGCTCCGCACGACTGAAATAGCTTCTCGAATAGAGGCTCAGACTCCGAGAAGAAAAGGGGTGGGAGGGCAGGAAAAAGCCAGGCAACTGGAACGACGAATAATTGAATAGAGAAACGCCGGTTGAAATGATTGAGGAGAGAATGCAAAGGCTTCGCACGAGTATAATGGATACTCGATTTCGGACTCCGGTTTCGAGAAGAAGAAGGGTGGGCGGGTGGGAAAAAAACAAGGACAACTTCGGATAGGGAAACAACGTCGATTGAAAAGAACTGAGGATTGATCTTCCAAAAGATGACGAGGATCGAAACCACTCGAAGAGAAGTGCGCCGGATTGAAAAGAGGATGGACAACGCATGAAAACTAACCGCGTGATCCTAAAGAAAAAAATTTGAAGGGGAAGAGGAGTAGTTCACAACACCTACGTCAAGATTCCTTACCAGAGCGACGAAGGGGCTGAGGAGTAAAAGAATTCCTACTCTCCGATATAACTAGACTCCGAAAAAGTTTTCTTCTAGACTCAACATCAGACAAACTGTACGATCAATCAAGGGGGCTCCTATGGTCGGTCGAGGCTCTGATACCAACTTGTCACGCCCAAGATGCGTCCCTATCCTAAAGGAACTCGAAGGTCACACCAAGGATAGAAGCGCATCTTGAAGACGCTTTTGCAAGGTGGATATCATTACATCAAACCATTACGTAATAGTTGGGGATACATACATAAGGCACAAACGCCCCAAGAATACATCAACATCATACATAAGATCAACATCCGACTATGGATGAAACACAAACAGAACCTCAAACGACATCCACCCTGCTAGCCCAGGCTGCCGAACCGGAACCTAACCCAAGATCGACGGAGAAGAAGAAGAACTCCAACACGAGTAAACATCGCTCTCGCGTCATGATCATCGGATAACCTGTACCTGCAATTGTGGTTGTAGTAATCTGTGAGCAACGAGGACTCAGCAATCCCATTACCATGGGTATCAAGACTAGCAAAGCTTAATGGGTAAGGAAGGGGTAAAATGGTGAGGTTGCAGCAGCGACTAAGCACAGTATGGTGGCTAACTTATGAAACAAGAGCGAGAAGAGGAGCTAAGCAAACGGTCGCCAACTAGTAATGATCGAGAAGTGATCCTGAACTCCTACTTACATCAAACATAACCCAAAAACCGTGTTCTACTCTCGAACAACCCCGAAAAGAGACAATCACGGTTATGCACGCGATTGGTGTATTTTAGAAGAGTTTACTTCAAGTTTACTACAATCGGATATTAACAAATTCCCATCTGCCACATAACCGCGGGCACGGCTTTCGAAAGTTCAAACCCTTCAGGGGTGTCCCAACTTAGCCCATGATAAGCTCTCACGATCAACGAAGGATATTCCTTCTCCCGGGAAGACCCGATCAGTCTCGGAATCCCGGTTACAAGACATTTCGACAATGGTAAAACAAGACCAGCAAGACCGCCCGATGTGCCGACAATCCCGATAGGAGCTGCACATATCTCGTTCTCAGGGCAACACCGGATAAGACAGGCTACGAGTAAAACCAGACTTCGAGTTTCCCCAAGGTGGCCCCGCAGGCAGCTTGGTTCGGACCAACACTTAGAGAAGCACTGGCCCCCCGGGGGGGCCTAAATAAAGATGACCCTCGGGTTAATTACTCCCAAGGGAAAGGTAATAGGTTGTTAGGAAAATGGTAAAACCAATGTTGGGCCTTGCTAGAGGAGTTTTATTCAAGGCAAACTATCAAGGGGTTCCCATAACACCCAACCGCGTCAGGGACGCAAAATCCGGGAACATAATACCGATATGACGGAAACTAGGGCGGCAAGAGTGGAACAAAACACCAGGCATAAGGCCGAGCCTTCCACCCTTTACCAAGTATATAGATGCATTAATAATATAAGAGATATTGTGGTATCCCAACATGGAGCAATCTTCATCTTCACCTGCAACTAGCAACGCTATAAGAGGGGCTGAGCAAAAGCGGTAACATAGCCAAACAACGGTTTGCTAGGAATGGTGACAAAGGTTAAAGGTTCATGGCAATTTGGGAGGCTTGAAAAGCAGGTGGTAGGTAACGCGGCATAGCGATAGCATTGAGGCAACTAGCATAGCAATGATAGTAATGAGATCCAAGGTGACGGTCATCTTCCCTGAAATCCCGCTAGGAAGAAGAACGATTCCATGAAGAAGATGAAGCCACGAAGACGAACCAAGCGTAGACGAACGAATCCTCACGATCGCAACAAAACGGGAACTATCGAGAAGAAGCACACAAAATGGTAAACACACCACACATGAACAAGGCATGATGCTCAACCAAGTATGATGCATGACAAGGCTACATGAGGCTACGCATGGCGAGAGATGATGCATACAAGAACAACACATCAAAGCAAGTTTAAATGAGGCCGGAAACAACATATAACAATCCCGGTAAGTCCCCATATGCAAATTTCGAAATTGGTCCAGATCTGAATAAATCTTATGTTTAAGTTGTTAAAAAGCAAGGTAAGATGCACCAAAATGATCTACACGAAATTCTATTCAAGTTTCATATAAAGTTCATTTAATTTGGATCTACGGCCTAGAAGCTATGAGCAAAACAAGTTAAACATGGCATTGATGCAAAATGCATTCAAACATCAAGCAAACTCACTCAAAACATGGATGCAACAAGGTAACATGAAACTACATGCAAAACTAAGCAAGTTTCATATAGAGCACACTCAAAACGGAGCAACGGTTCAACACATACACTCTATACAAGTTTAAGGGACAGCTGTCCAAAACAGCAACTAGGCAACTTGCAATTATCAAACCAACATGCTACAACACCTCAACATGGAAACAAATGACATGGATGTGATGTGCAGGTAAAGTATTACAAAACATAAACAATGAGATATCTCCAGAAATCAATAGAACATGCTCAAAAGGACATGGCAAGATTGCAAATAATAACAGTTTCACAGACTTTGCAGAAATCACTGGACATGGCAGAAATAACATCAGGTTGCAAAGTTTAGATCTATCGAACAACATGCTACAGTAACAGATCATAGCAAACAAAGGCATGGCATGAATCTACTAATTGAATAGAACAAAAGTCCCTTACTTATCACGAGCCAAAAAGGCACAGAAGATATGATGGCACCCATGTAAACATAGCAAGTTTCATAAACAGATTCAGACTTAGCAGAAAAACTGAGCATGTCATAAACAGAATTATGACGGCACCTTTGCGAGCTCAAATCACTCATCACAAAGCATTTCATGGCATGTGAAGGTAACTTGCAGTAAGAAGACATGTTCATGAAGCTAAGAATGGCAATAACATAATCATAGGGTGCATGGATCACTAGCAAAATAGATGGCAAAACTGAACTTAATGTTAGGATGACAGCAACATTGTTTAGGAAGTTGAGAGCAAGATTACAACAAGTTACAGCAGGCTCTAAATGCAACCAAAGGCATGGACTGATAGAGCATCACATATATACGAAAACATCCTTAGAGAAAATCTCCAGAATATGCACGGATTAATTGGTAGCATCAAGCAAACATAGCAACATGATATAACAGTTTCAACATTGACAGAACATCAACAGCAAGTAGTCCACTTCACGAGCTTGCTGCACTCACCACAAGACAGACAAAAATAAATGGATTGCACCACTGTAAAGATGGCATGAATATTCTCCTAAAACATGTAGACATCATGCTTAAAGGAGGCACACACAAAAAGCAACGAAAAAGACAAATCACCAAGTTTTAACAAGTTTCAGCTGTTAACATCATATAGCACTCTTGCAACGATGATTAGGGCATCAAGATGAACTCAAAGAAGCATGCCACGGAAATTAATGCGGCAACGGATCTCGCCGGATCTGAGGCGACGGCGGCCGGAGAACGGCGGGGACGCAGCAGCGAGGCGCGTCGTGCAGCGACTGGAGCGGGGCGCCGCCGGCCAGGGACTTCCGGCGGGGCAGGGCGGAGCTCGCGGCGAGGTCGCCGGAGGGCGGACGCGGCAGGGTCGGGCTCCGGCGAGGCTCTGGGGCTGGAGTTGCGACGTGCGGCGGCGAGGGACGAGGGGGGCGGCACAGATCGGTGCTGGGCGGCGGCGAGACACGCCGGCAGGAGGCGCGGCGGCGGCGCTCGGGCTCACGCGCGGCATCGGGCACGGAGGCGCGGCGACCGGGCCGGGAGGGCCGCGGCTGGGCCCGGCGGGCCCGCGCGGTGGTGGGCGTTGACCGGCGGCGGGGTCGGGGACGTGGCGCCCGCGGAGTGGAGGAGGGAGGCGGCGGAGGCGACGTGGCGCTCCACGATTGGCCGGGGCGACGTGGCTGGCGGCGGTGGACAAGTCGGCGGCGGGCGGAGATGTCCGGGGGGCGAGAGGGAGGTTCGATCTAGGGTTTGCCCGAAATTAAGAGGAAGGGGCTAATTTATAGGTAGAGGGAGTTAGGAGAGTCCAAATGAGGTGCGGTTTTTGCCCACACGATCACGATCCAACGACCGAGAGCATGGAGGGGGTTTGGGTGGGCTCATGGGCTGTGGTGAAGAGGGGCTAGGCTGCAAAGAGAGAGGGGTTT
The DNA here is from genome assembly GCF_018294505.1 of Triticum aestivum. Classification (NCBI taxonomy): domain Eukaryota; kingdom Viridiplantae; phylum Streptophyta; class Magnoliopsida; order Poales; family Poaceae; genus Triticum; species Triticum aestivum. The sequence continues at coordinate 275,984,326 of NC_057811.1, forward strand.
TGGGCTACGCGGTTAACCGTTAGGGCGTCAAACGAACTCCAAATGGAACGAAAATTGACAGGCGGTCTACCTACTCTATAACAACACTGCACGCCAAGTTTCATCCCATTCTGAGAATATTTAAATGCCACTCATGAAACGAGGTCTGTGAGGGGCAACGGGCGCGTGTGAGAGTGAGAAAGGGCTCGGAACGGACAACAGAAGGAGCGGGAAGACCGGGACGGATGCAAGTTTTGAAAAACATGATGATGTAATGCATATGATGACATGGCAAAATGCAAGACGCAAGCAAATGACATGGCAAAGACGACGAATAAACGGAAGACACCTGGCGCATCGGATCGGGGGCGTTACAACTCTCCTCCACTAACAAGAGATCTCGTCCCGAGATCTTAGGACCGAGACGGAAGGGAAAAAAGAGCCAGGTGAAACATGAATGAAGAGAGTTGACGAACAAAGTCGAGAGCACTCGACAAGAAGAGAGGAACGACGACTATGACGAGAATCAAAAGCTCAAGGAACAAGAAAAGAATGGAATAAGACTGAAAGAATTTAGGCATATGACTAATGGATTTCATGCTTACGTCATACTTTGAAAAGAATTCGAGAGTAACTCCAGAATATTTAGAAGAGTCAGCTAAGATCCTGGGAAAAGAACTGTGGGTTAGGGCCCACTAAAGAGAAACACCGTTGGAAGGATTGTTTGAATGAGACATGATGCACCGGAACGATTGAAAGATTTGAATGCGGTGACAACCTCGAAATAATTTTGAAGGCAAACACGAATCTTCTGAGATGTTTTGGGCACTCTGGAAGGATAAATTGGCGAGTGGCGAACGAGCAAAGAAAGCACTTGAGTCGAGGAAAAGAACAAGAGCACCATCGAAAATGCTTGAATTGAAACCACCGGAAAAGAAAATGGGACGAACAACGATTAACTTGATGAGAATTCACCGGTTGAGACAATTGAGGAAAAACTGAAGAGGCTCCGCACGACTGAAATAGCTTCTCGAATAGAGGCTCAGACTCCGGGAAGAAAAGGGGTGGGAGGGCGGGAAAAACACAGGCAACTGGAACGATGAATAATTGAATAGAGAAACGCCGGTTGAAATGATTGAGGAGAGAATGCAAAGGCTTCGCACGAGTAGGATGGATACTCGATTTCGGACTCCGGTTCCGAGAAGAAGAAGCGTGGGCGGGTGGGAATTAAACAAGGACAACTTCGGACAGGGAAACAACGTCGATTGAAAAGAACTGAGGATTGATCTTGCAAAAGATGACGAGGATCGAAACCACTCGAAGAGAAATGCGCCGGATTGAAAAGAGGATGGACAACGCACGAAAACTAACCGTGTGATCCTAAAGAAAAAAATTTGAAGGGGAAGAGGAGTAGTTCACAACACCTACGTCAAGATTCCTTACCAGAGCGGCGAAGGGGCTGAGGAGTAAAAGAATTCCTACTCTCTGATATAACTAGACTCCGAAAAAAATTTCTTCTAGACTTGACATCGGCCAAACTATACGATCAATCAAGGGGGCTCCTATGGTCAGTCGAGGTTCTGATACCAACTTGTCACGCCCAAGATGCGACCCTATCCTAAAGGAAGCCGAAGGTCCCACCAAGGATAGAAGCGCATCTTGAAGACGCCTTTGCAAGGTGGATATCATTACATCAAACCATTACATAATAGTTGGGGATACATACATAAGGCACAAACGCCCCAAGAATACATTAACATCATACATAAGATCAACATCCGACTACGGATGAAACACAAATAGAAGCTCAAACGACATCCACCCTGCTAGCCCAGGCTGCCGACCCGGAACCTAATCCAAGATCGACGGAGAAGAAGAAGAACTCCAACACGAGTAAACATCGCTCTCGCATCATGATCATCGGAGAACCTGTACCTGCAACTGTGGTTGTAGTAATCTGTGAGCCACGAGGACTCAGCAATCCCATTACCATGGGTATCAAGACTAGCAAAGCTTAATGGGTAAGGAAGGGGTAAAGTGGTGAGGTTGCAGCAGCGACTAAGCACAGTATGGTGGCTAACTTACAAAACAAGAGCGAGAAGAGGAGCTAAGCAAACGGTCGCCAACTAGTAATGATCAAGAAGTGATCCTTAACTCCTACTTACGTCAAACATAACCCAAAAACCGTGTTCTCCTCTCGAACAACCCCGAAAAGAGACAATCACGGTTACGCACGCGATTGGTGTATTTTAGAAGAGTTCACTTCAAGTTTACTACAACCGGATATTAACAAATTCCCATCTGCCACATAACCGCGGGCACGGCTTTCGGAAGTTCAAACCCTGCAGTGGTGTCCCAACTTAGCCCATGATAAGCTCTCATGATCAACGAAGGATATTCCTTCTCCCGGGAAGACCCGATCAGTCTCGGAATCCCGATTACAAGACATTTCGACAATGGTAAAACAAGACCAGCAAGACCGCCCGATGTGCTGACAATCCCAATAGGAGCTGCACATATCTTGTTCTCAGGGCAACAGCGGATGAGATAGGCTACGAGTAAAACCATACTTCGAGTTTCCACAAGGTGGCCCCGCAGGCGGCTCGGTTCGGACCAACACTTAGAGAAGCACTGGCCCGGGGGGGCTAAATAAAGATGACACTCGGGTTAATTACTCCCAAGGGAAAGTTAATAGGTTGTTAGGCAAATGGTAAAAACCAATGTTGGGCCTTGCTGGAGGAGTTTTATTCAAGGCGGACAGTCAAGGGGTTCCCATAACACCCAACCGCATTAGGGACGCAAAATCCGGGAACATAATACCGATATGACAGAAGCTAGGGCGGCAAGAGTGAAACAACACACCAGGCATAAGGCCGAGCCTTTCACCCTATACCAAGTATATAGATGCATTAATAATATAAGAGATATTGTGATATCCCAACATGGAGCAATCTTTATCTTCACCTGCAACTAGCAATGCTATAAGAGGGGCTGAGCAAAAGCGGTAACATAGCCAAACAACGGTTTGCTAGGAATGGTCACAAAGTTTAGAGGTTCATGGCAATTTGGGAGGCTTGAAAAGCAAGTGGTAGGTAACGCGTCATAGCGATAAAATCGAGGCAACTAGCATAGCAATGATAGTAATGAGATCCAAGGTGACGGCCATCTTGCCTGAAATCCCCCTAGGAAGAAGAACGAGTCCATGAAGAAGATGAAGCCACGAAGACGAACCAAGCGTAGACGAATGAACCCTCACGATCGCAACGAAACGGGAACTATCGAGAAGAAGCACACAACATGGTAAACACACCACACATGAACAAGGCATGATGATCAACCAAGTATGATGCATGACAAGGCTACATGAGGCTACGCATGGCACGAGATGATGCATACAAGAACAACACATCAAAGCCAGTTTAAATGAGGCCAGAAACAACATATAACAATCCTGGTAAGTCCCCATATGCAAATTTCGAAATTGGTCCAGATCTGAATAAATTTTATGTTCAAGTTGTTAAACAACAAGTTAAGATGCACCAAAATGATCTACACGAAATTCTAGTCAAGTTTCATATAAAGTTCATTTAATTTGGAGCTACGGCCTAGAAGCTATGAGCAAAACAAGTTAAACATGGCATTGATGCAAAATGCATTCAAACATCAAGCAAACACACTCAAAACAGGGATGCAACAAGTTAACATGAAACTATATGCAAAACTAAGCAAGTTTCATATAGGGCACACTCAAAACGGAGCAACGGTTCAACACATACACTCTATACAAGTTTAAGGGACAGCTGTCCAAAACAGCAACTAGGCAACTTGCAAGTATCAAAACAACATGCTACAGCACCTCAACATGAAAACAAATGATATGGACGTGATGTGCAGGTAAAGCATTACAAAACATGAACATTGAGCTATCTCCAGAAATCACTAGAACATGCCCAAAAGGACATGGCAAAATTGCCAATAATAACATTCACAGACACTGCGGAAATCACTGGACATGGGAGAAATAATATCAGGTTGCAAAGTATAGAGCTATCAAACAATATGCTACATTAACAGATCGTAGCAAAGAAAGACATGGCATAAATCTACTAATTGCATAGAACAAAAGTCCCTTACTAATCACGAGCCAAAAAGGTACAGAAGATATCATGGCACCCATGTAACATAGCAAGTTTCATAAACAGATTTAGACTGCAGAAAAACTGAGCATGGCATAAACAGAGTTATGACGGCATATTTGCAAGCTCAAATAACTCATCACAAAGCATTTCATGGCATGTGAAGGTAACTCGCAGTAAGAAGACATGTTCATGAAGCTAAGCATGGCAATATCATAATCATAGGGTGCATGGATCACTAGCAAAACACATGGCAAAACTGAACTTAATGTTAACAGGCTGACAGCAACATTATTTAGCAACTTGAGAGCAAGATTAAAACACGCTACAACAGTCTATAAATGCAACCAAAGGCATGGACTGATAGAGCATCACATATATAAGAAAACATCCTTAGAGAACATCTCCAGAATATGCACAGAGTAATTGGTAGCATCAAGTAAAGATAGCAACATGATATAACAATTTCAGAATTGACAGAACATCAACAGCAAGTAGTTCACTTCACGAGCTTGCTGCACTCACCACAAGACACACAAAAATAAACGGATTGCACCACTGTAAAGATGGCATCAATATTCTCCTAAAACATGTAGACATCATTCTTAAAAGATGCACACACAAAAAGCAAAGAAAAAGACAAATCACCAAATTTTAACAAGTTTCAGCTGTTAACATCATATAGCACTTTTGCAATGATGATTAGGGCATCAACATGGACTTAAACAAACATGGCACAATGGAACAAATTCAAGAGCATCTCATGATGAACATTTCGAAATATTATATGCATGAAACGGAGCAGAACACATGGAGTTATGGCATGATGAACAGGGCATGAAAATGTTGCAGATCTAGGGACTTGGTGAGAAAATGAAGTCAACCTAGGGTTTGCATGGAAATTGATGCGGCGACGGATCTCGCCGGATCTGAGGCGACGGCGGCCGGAGAACGGCGGGGACGCGGCGACGTGGCGCGCCGGGCAGCGACTAGAGTTGAGCGCCGCCGGCCAGGGACTACCGGCGGGGCGGGGCGGAGCTCGCGGCGAGGTCGCCGGAGGGCGGAGGCGGCGGGGTCGGCCTCCGGCGAGGCTCCGGTGGCCGGAGCTGCGACGTGCGGCGGCGAGGGACGAGGCGGGGCGGCGCAGATCAGGGCTGGGCGGCGGCGAGGCACGCCGGCGGGAGGCGCGGCGCCGGCGCTCAGGCTCGCGCGCGGGATCGGGCACGGAGGCGCGGCGACCGGGCCGGGAGGGCCGCACCTGGGCCCAGCGGGCCCGCGCGGTGGTGGGCGTTGACCGACGGCGGGGTCGGGGACGTGGCGCTCGCGGAGTGGAGGAGGGAGGCGGCGGAGGCGATGTGGCGCTCCACGATTGGCCGGGGCGACGTGGCTGGCGGCGGTGGATAAGTCGGCGGCGGGCGGACATGTCCGGCGGGCGAGAGGGAGGTTTGATCTAGGGTTTTCCCGAAATATCGGGGGAGGGTCTAATTTATAGGTAGAGGGAGTTAGGAGAGTCCAAATGAGGTGCGGTTTTCGCCCACACAATCACGATCCAACGACCGAGAGCATGGAGGGGATTTGGGTGGGCTCATGGGCTGTGGTGAAGAGGGGCTGCGCTGCAAAGAGAGAGGGGTTTTGGGCTACGCGGTTAACAGTTAGGGCCTCAAACGAACTCCAAATGGAACGAAAATTGACAGGCGGTCTACCTACTCTATAAAAACACCGCACGCCAAGTTTCATCCCATTCCGAGAACATTTAAATGCCACTCACAAAACGAGGTCTGAGAGGGGCAACGGGCGCGTGTGAGAGTGAGAAAGGGCTCAGAATGGACAACAGAAGGAGCGGGAAGACCGGGACGGATGCAAGTTTTGAAAAACATGATGATGCAATGCATATGATGACATGGCAAAATGCTACATGCAAGCAAATGACATGGCAAAGACGATGAATAAACGGAAGACACCTGGCGCATCGGATCCGGGGCGTTACAAGGGTATAAACTTTCGAGAGCCGTGTCGGCGGTTATGTGGCAGATGGGAATTTGTTAATATCCGGTTGTAGAGAACTTGACACTTGACGTAATTAAAATGCATCAACTGCATTGCGTAACCGTGATGGTCTCTTTTCGGGGAAGTTCGAGAGGAGAACACGGTTGGGTTATGTTTGAGCGTAAGTAGTTCAGGATCACTTCTTGATCACCACTAGTTGGCGACCCTTTGCGTAGATTCTCATCTTACTCTCGTATTCGTAAGTTAGCCACCATACATGCTTAGTCGCTGCTGCCACCTCACCACTTTACCCCTTCCATACCGTTTAAACTTTGCTAGTCTTGATACCCATGGTAATGGGATTGCTGAGTCCTCGCGACTCACAGATTACTACAACAACAGTTGGAGGTACAGGTTATGCGATGATCATGACGCGAGAGTGATGTTTATTTGTGTTGGAGTTCTTCTTCTTCTTCGTCGATCTTGGGTTAGGTTCCATGTCGGCAGCCTGGGCTAGCAGGGTGGATGTCGTTTGAGTTTCTGTTTGTGTTTCATCCGTAGTCGGATGTTGTTCTCATGTATGATGTTGATGTATTCTTGGGGCGTTTGTGCCTTATGTATGTATCCCCAACTATTATGTAATGGTACAATGTAATGATATCCACCTTGCAAAAGCGTTTCAATATGCGGGTCTATCCTTGGTGGGACCTTTGAGTTCCTCTCGGATAGGGTCTCATATTGGGCGTGACAAGTTGGTATCAGAGCCTCGATCGACCATAGGAGCCCCCTTGATTGATCGTATAGTTTGGCCGTTGTTGAGTCTAGAAAAAACTTTTTTGGAGTCTAGTTATATTAGAGAGTAGGACTTCTTTTTACTCCTCAGCCCCTTCATCAGTCTGGTGAGAAATCTTGACGTAGGTGTTTTGATATACTCCTCTTCCCCTTCAAATTTTTTTTAGGATCTCAAAGTTAGTTCTCGTTCGTTGCGATGCCACCTCTTTTCATACGGTGCTTTTCTCATCAAGTTGATGCGATCCCCTTCATCTTCTGCAAGACCAGCCCTCAGTTCTTTCTCAACGAAGTTGTTCCCCGTGTGAAGTTGTCTTTCTTTTCCCACCTGCCCACCCCTTTTTCTTCTCGGAGGCGGAGTCCGAAATCGAGTATCCATCCTACTCGTGCGAAGCCTTTGCATTCTTTCCTCAAATATTTCAACTGGTGTTTTCTCTTGTTCGTCGATTCCCCGTTGTAGTTGCCTTGTCTTCCCGCCCTCCCACCCCTTATATTCTCGAAGTCTGAGCCTCTATTCGAGCATCAATTTCATTCATGCGGAGCCTCTTCAATCTTTCGTCGATTGTCTCAACCGGTGAATTCTCGTGGAGCTAATCATTGTTCGTCTTGTTTTCATTCTGGTGGATCCAATTCAAGTTTTCGTTGTTGGTCATATTCTTTTCATCAACTCAAGTGCTTCCTTTGCTCATTCCCCTGTCGCCATTTAATCATTCCGGAGTGATGAAAACATCTCAGAAGATTCGTGTTGCCTTCAATTAAATTCGAGGATGTCGCCTCATTCAAGTCTTTCAGTTGTTCCGGTGCATCATTTCTCATTCAACAATCCTTGCCAACGGTGTTTCTTTTTAGTGGGCCCTAACCCACAGGTCTTTTCCCAGGATCTTACCTGACTCTTCTAATTTTCCGGAGTTATTCTCAAATTCTTTTTGAAGTTTGACGTAAGTATGAATTTCATCAGTCAAATGTCTTCTCCAAGATCGCTTTCAAATTCTCTCATGTTCGGGTCAATCTTTCCTCTTTTCATTCTCCCGGAGTTTCTCAAGAATTTTGGTGGTGTTCCCCGTCGTCATTCTCAACATTTGAAGACCGAAGAAGAGTTTTTCCTCTAAATCTTGCCTGTTCTCTCGAAGATTCGTGGTTCTACGTCTTGTTATCCTCGCAAATTATCTCGTTTGTCAGAAATTCTTTTCTTACCCATCCGGAGTATCTCAGGAGTTGTCTTCCATTTCGATCATTCGGAAGCCATCATTTCATAATATTTCTTCGTTCCAAGTTTTCAGCTCCGTTCGTTCACATATTTGTACTGGTGCTTTGTTCAAGCATTCTTTAATCAATTCGCGATCTCTTCGTTCTCTTGCATCTTGTTCCCCTAAAGTATATTTGTTCTTTCAATCCTCCCGGTGATTCGTTCTCTTTCTTATTCATTTTCAAATTCTTACGGTGGTTCGTTCAAGACTCCTTTTCGTTCTTATCACATATATTCATTCGTTCTTCCGAATCCTACTGGTGGTTCATGAAGACTTTTTGCAAGTTTTGCGCTATATCTCCCCTTAATCGTTTTCATCATGAATAAGTTGTATGCAATCCATTGCTTCTCATCAATGTAAGTGATGAAGGATAAGCATAACATAATTCTTATTCTTCTTTCATCAAGTGGATCAATTCCTCCCTTCGGAGATTGTTCATGATGAGTAATATCTCGGTTTTAAGTTGTTCATCTTTTCTTTTCCGGAGTTCCAAGTCTTCTCGCTTGTCTCGTCGTGAAGCTCCATCTAAATCATCGCAAGGCTTAACCTTATCTTTTCATCCTTCAATCATATTCTCATCATCCATTTTTTACCGGAGTTCTTCACGGTGGTTCGCAAGGATTTAATTCATTCTTCAAGGGTTCATCAAGATTTTGTTGGAGGAGCGCAAGTATCTTTTCTTCTTGCGTCTCGAAGTGCAATTAATTCTCCGTATTCTTTTGAAGTGGAGTTTTGCATTTCTTCGTTCTCCTCAACTATTCAATCATTTCCGTTTGTGGCCGGTTATCACCTCATAATTTTGAGATGGTTTCAGTAAGTCCACAAGAAGCTTATTCTTCCTTGCAGATGCTTTCAAACCAAATTGTGGTACAAGATGTCATTTTCTTATTCGTTCATTTCATTCAACTCTTTCAAGTCTTCCGGAGGTGTTGTGTTGTCCCTCTCGTCAAGTATCATTCCATCTTCTCAAGTTCATGTTCTAATCTTTCAATGTTTAGCCGGAGTACTGCCTGAATTCTTTCGTTCGTAATCCTTTTCTATCTTGTTCTAACCGGAGTGTTTTCGAATTCATTTTGTTCCGCGGAGCTTTGATTCTCGTCATACTCGTCGTTCCTCTTTTCTACCCAGTGCTCTCAACCTTGTTCTTTTCTCTCTTCAGCTCTCGTTTCACCTCATCCCTTTTTCCCTTCCGTCTCGGTCCTAAGATCTCGGGACGAGATCTCTTGTTAGTGGAGGAGAGTTGTAACGCCCCGAATCCGATGCGCCAGGTGTCTTTCAGTTATTCGTTGTTCCTGCCATGTACTGTTATTTTCACTAAGTCTGAATCTGTCATATCTTTTGCCATGTTTGCATGGATGCTACCATCTTTTCTGTTGATCTTTGGAATAAGTTCAGTAAGGGAGTTTTGTTAAGTTTGTTTAGTACCAGCATGCCATGCCTTTTTTCCATGATAAGTTCCTGTATCATGTTGTTTGATAGCTCTAAACATTGCAACCTGATGTTATTTTTGCCATGTCCAGTGATTTCTGCTAAGTCTGTGAAACTGTTATTATTTGCAATCTTGCCATGTCCTTTTGAGCATGTTCTATTGATTTTTGGAGATAGCTCAATTTTCATGTTTTGTCATGCTTTACCTGTACATCATGACCATGCCTTTTGTTTTCATGTTGAGGTGTTGTAGCATAGTGTTTTGATGCTTTCTAGTTGCCTAGTTGCTGTTTTGGACAGCTTGTCCTTTAAACTTGTTTCATGTGTATGTGTTGAACCGTTGCTCCGTTTTGAGTGTGCTCTATATGAAATTTGCTTAGTTCTGCATGTAGTTTCATAATACCTTGTTGCATCGATGTTTTGAGTGTGTTTGCTTGATGTTAGAATGCATTTTGCATCAATGCCATGCTTATCTTGCGATGGTCATATCTTCTAGGCCGTAGCTCTGAATTAAAATGAACCTTATATGTAACTTGACTAGAAATTTATGTAGATTGTCTTGATGCTTTTTAAATTGATGTTTAACAACTTCAACATTGTGTTCTAATCAAATATGGACCAATTTCGAAATTTGCATATGGGGTCTTTCCGGAATTGTTATATGTTGTTGCCGGCCTCATTTAAACTTGCTTTGATGTGTTGCTCTTGTATGCATCATCTCTTGCCATGAGTAGCATCATATAGCTTTGTCATGCATCATACTTGGTTGAGCATCATGCCTTGTTCCCGTGTTGAGTGTTCACCGTGTGTTTGCTTCTTTCCGGTTGTGCTTCTTCTCGATAGTTCCTGTTTTGTTGCGATCGTGAGGATTCGTTCGACTCGCTTGGTTCGTCTACGTGGTTTCATCTTCTTCATGGAATCGTTCTTCTTCCTAGCGGGATTTCAGGCAAGATGACTGTCACCTTGGATCTCACTACTATCATTGCTATGCTAGTTATCTCGATGCTATCGCTATGTCGCGCTACCTACCACTTGTTGTCAAGCCTCCCAAATTGCCATGAAAACCTCTAACCTTTTCACCCTTCCTAGCAAACCGTTGGTTGGCTATGTTACCGCTTTGCTCAGCCCCTCTTATAGCGTTGCTAGTTGCAGGTGCAGTTGCAGGTTTCCATGTTGGAACATGGATACCATGAACTTTGTTGGGATATCACAATATCTTTTATATTCAATTAATGCATCTATATACTTGGTAAAGGGTGGAAGGCTTGGCCTTATGCCTGGTGTTTTGTTCCACTCTTGCTGCCCTAGTTTCCGTCATAGCGGTGTTATGTTCCTTGATTTTGCGTTCCTTACGCGGTTGGGTGTTATGGGAACCCCTTGACAGTTCGCTTTGAATAAAACTCCTCCAGCAAGGCCCAACCTTGGTTTTACATTTGCCTAACAACCTATTACCCTTCCCTTGGGTCGGCCAACCCGAGGGTCATCTTTATTTTAACCCCCCCCCCCCCCGGGCCAGTGCTTCTCTAAGTGTTGGTCTGAACTGGGCACCCTGCGGGGCCACCTCGGGGCAACTTGAGGGCTGGTTTTACTCGTAGCTTGACCAGTCCGGTGTGTCCTGAGAACGAGATACGTGCGACTCCTATCGGGATTGTCGACACATCGGGCGGCTTTGCTGGTCTTGTTTTACCATTGTCGAAATGTCTTGTAACCGGGATTCCGAGACTGATCGGGTCTTCCCGGGAGAAGGAATATCCTTTGTTGACCGTGAGAGCTTGTGATGGGCTAAGTTGGGACACCCCTGCAGGGTACAAACTTTTGAGAGCCGTGCCCGCGGTTATGTGGCAGATGTGAATTTGATAATATCCAGTTGTAGAGAACTTGACACTTGACGTAACTAAAATGCATCAACCGCGTTGCGTAACCGTGATGGTCTCTTTTCGGGGAAGTTCGAGAGGAGAACACGGTTGGGTTATGTTTGAGTGGAAGTAGTTCAGGATCACTTCTTGATCACGACTAGTTGGCGACCGTATGCGTAGATTCTCATCTTACTCTTGTATTCGTAAGTTAGCCACCATACATGCTTAGTCGCTGCTGCAACCTCACCAGTTTACCCCTTCCATACCCTTTAAGCTTTGCTAGTCTTGATACCCATGGTAATGGGATTGCTGAGTCCTCGTGACTCACAGATTACTACAACAACAGTTGCAGGTACAGGTTATGCGATGATCATGACGCGAGAGCGATGTTTATTTGTGTTGGAGTTCTTCTTCTTCTTCGTCGTTCTTGGGTTAGGTTCCGGGTCGGCAGCCTGGGCTAGCAGGGTGGATGTCGTTTGAGTTTCTGTTTGTGTTTCATCCGTAGTCGGATGTTGTTCTCATGTATGATGTTGATGTATTCTTGGGGCATTTGTGCCTTATGTATGTATCCCAACTATTATGTAATGGTACGATGTAATGATATCCACCTTGCAAAAGCGTTTCAATATGCGGGTCTATCCTTGGTGGGACCTTCGAGTTCTTCTCGGATAGGGTCGCATATTGGGCGTGAAACCTTGTGAGCCTTTCCATGGGTATATAATGCCTTTGGTAAATGGTATCCTCTGCTTTATTAACCATGCTCTACTTTCGAGCTTGTATTATTTACTCCGAAGTTTGTGGTATATGTTCCTAAGATGCCCCGATGGGTTGAACCAACGCCTTCCCTAATCTGTGTGAACCCGAAAGATTTCATGGGTCATACTTATGTGGTATTGCACCAGGTAAAAATTTCAACAACTAATGTCAATGTCGAAATACGAGAGGTGAATGGAAGGTTATGCATTGAAGAAGTGGGAGTCGACCTTGAACCTTTGTGTGCATGCCCATGGACACGATGTAGATCCAATCGTGGAAGCTTCTTGTAATAATAACTATTTCCTTGATATAATATCTTTTGGTATCGGTGAATTGGTCCTTTGCAATCGCGGTTCTGACCATATGTTCTTCTCTGATCCCATTTCTGGGACAGGTTAAATCACTTGTCTTTTGCAGGTCAATACGCCTGCCCAACCTCTATTATGATTTGTCGGTGTTCTGGGAATGGGGGTCCCCAGACTTGCCTGCCTGCGGCCCCCTGCGTGGCTAAGTCAGCGGGCCGTACGGCCCATCTTCATCAACAAGGCATCCAAGACCCTCGCGAGGGGTCAGGCCTCGCGAGGCGGACGACGCAAGACCTCCTTAGGAGTGTCCTAGCCAAGCAGGCTCACGAGGGGCGGAGATATCAAGGCGGGGCAAACCTCACGAGGCTCTCGTGACGTGAGCCATGACGATCGGCCAGAGGCGGGTGCCAGCGCACAACGTCCTTGTTTCCTCTTTGGTGCTAAGGAGGCAAGCGCAGGCGAGGAGTACCGAGGCATCAGGCAAAGGTTACCATATCGGTGCAACGAGACCAAGACCAGAAGGACGGCAGGACGGAGGTCATCGTGGAGCCCAAGACGGCGTCACCACCAGAGCCTTTCGCATGCGAAGACCAGTTTTGTCAGGATAGCTTGTACTAGTTGTCCCCCTTCAAATTTTCCGCCGTTGTTGGCTCCCTTCCCGCTCAATATTTGGGGAGAGGACCAGGGCCTATATAAGTAGAACTAGCCACCACAGTAGGGGCAGCTCAGCTTGATCTGATCTGATCGAGAGCCTACCCTAGCCACAAGAACACCTCAACCTCAGGAGGCTGTTCTTCCCCTTGTACTGTTCATCATCAGCCCAAGAGGCAATCCACCACCACCACACTGGAGTAGGGTATTACACCACAACGTTGGCCCGAACCAGTATAAATCTCATGTCTTTCTATGTTGCGAGTTCGTCGAGTTCGTCCGCGAGATCTTAGTGAGTTAGGGCGTGGATCCGTAGGAGGGAAAGACTTCGCGCGCACCCCAGAATTCAAACCTTAAGGGTTTGCCGGAACCCCACATCCGACATTTGGCGCGCCGGGTTGGGGTGTGCCGGAGCTTCTTCTCCACCAATCGACTTGCTGACACTCCGTGGCCACGATGTCCGACGACCCAAGGGCTGACTCCGACCGCTGGGCAGCCTGGCCGGCCCGGGCGGTGCCACCTGCCCACGAAGCCCTCGACCCCGCGCTCCAGGCGGCGCGAGCGCCGTCCAACGCTGCGGGGCGCGGGCGGCGCGGCCAAGCGTTGTCCACCATCCCTCCGCGGCAAGTGCGAGCCGCTGCAAGGCAACAAGCCACGCTGCAGTGACGGCGCCGCATTCACGGCGGGAGCAGGAAAACATGCGAGCAGCGCTCACGGTGGCACAAGAGCTGTTGCGGTGATGGCTGATGGAGAGCGGCCGGGATGCAGTGCTGGAACGCGTTGGCGAGCTGCTGGATGCAGCGGCGTCGGGAGCACCGCCCTTCTGTCATCAGCTTCCTCCTCAGGCCACTACAGGGTCTCACGGCGGGCCCCGCCGCAACCACGCGCCGTCAGGTGTGCGAGGGGGCTTCGTCAACACTAGCACGGCCGGCGGCGCTGGGGGCTCTGCCGCCCCCATGCCGCCCGCGGCAAGCATGAGCACAAGCGCCGCCTCTCATGGCCCAAGTGGGATGACGCGCTATCATCCTCAGGACGCCACGCTGGGCCGGACAACATGGAGTGTGGGGCACTACGGCGACGTGTTCGGGGTGCAGCCCCGTAAGCCTACGTGCCCCGCATGATGGACCAGGATTACGCACGGGAGGACGATCCTGGCTCATTCATCAGAGAAGGTTGGGAAGAAGAGGCGCTGGGAGTTGAGGCCTTCCAGGAGCCGCCGGGGAACCACCACGACCATGTGTGCAACGACAACTACAGGGTACCCCTAATCCCTCAAGAGCAAGCTTATGCTAGCCATGAGTCGCAGGAGGAACAGATCACCACAACGGCTGGCGGCCCCGGCTCGGCAGCCTCCCTGCCAGCAGGGGGATCGCGTTGGGGGCTGCAGGAGAGGGGTCGGGAGCCAGGCCCCTCCCCACGGCGCGCGAAGCCAGGGGACACCCAGAGGTAGGCCCTCTGCCGGGGAGGTGCCAGCGAGCCTTCCCCCGGCAGAGGACCCGTGGTCTCCGAGGGCATTGCTGGCGTCCCCTTTTCCCCCTTTGTGTCGTCCTGGTAGCCGCTCGGTTCGAAGGTGGTCGAGGGTGGCGCAAGGCGTGGCCCTCGTCTGGCGATATGAAGCAAGGCCGGTACTTGTGAAGAAGGCCCAGTGCCTGTGAAGCTCGCCGCTCGTGACACTCTCACGTAATAATGAGTTGGGGCTGTACACGCCCCGGAGTCTCAGGGGTGCCGGCCTCAGGCCCTGGGGCTCCCTCCCACGCCTAGTGGCAGCACTTAGCTTCGCGCTGGTGAGAAGACTTGAAGACCAGAAGACTAGACTAGGTGCCGGACGCGGCCATTTGCTTTCTGTAGCTTTGCTTTCTGGATCTGGATTTAAGTTGAAGCCGAGTTTTTGTCGATGCGCGCGGGGGGTGCCTCTTCTCGATCGAGCAGTTTCTTGCTTTCTGGATTTCGTTTTGCCTGGGACTCATGTCCGCCGCCTTCCCCTCGCTAGCCCCTTGTGAGCGGGACTGCGCGAAGCACACGCACGCTGAGTGCGCGCTAACGCTGCAACTGGCGCTCGCCTCTTGCGGGGCCCCTTGTGACGGGTCGACAAGCTCCGCAGGATTCTCAGAAACTTGTAGCCTCATGACCCAGCTCGAGGCTGGCGCTGACTAAGGTAAACCACGATGGGGAACTCGCCCCTGGACACATGAGTCCACAAGGGCACAGATTCAATACCGCATAGGAAAGTAAAGGCTGCAACCTGCTTACATGAGGGGCTCCCCCTCTCAATATGCTCTTACAAGTTTTCCAAGGGCCATGCCCGAGTTTTTGCGTACAGGGTAAAACGACAGGGGAACATGGGATCGACCAGATATCACTCGCTACATCGCCATCGGACGCATCACTCGCGTCGTCGTCGTCTTCGCCGGCACCATCGCCACCTTTGGCGAAGCCTCCGTCGCCGTCGTCAACCACGTCACCTTCGTCTGCGGCAACCACCACCGCGTCGTCGTCAGAGGCAAAGGCTCTGACCAGCGCGTCCACGTTGTCCTCCACCCACCGCGCCAAATGGCCCCGGACGGCCTGCGGTATGGGGGCAATGGCGGCGTCGAAGTCGAAGTCGGGGAAGGTGTTCCTGAGGTGGCTGAAGGCATGGGAGAACGCGCGCCCAAGCAGGCCCCGACTTCCCTCCTCCACGAGCCGGCGAGCCCTGTCAGACCGGGTTTCCAGGCGCGTCACCACGTCGGTGAAGAAGGTCAGGTGGCTGGCATAGTTATTCGAGTGGGGGGCAGGAGCATTCTAGTCGCAGATGTAGCCCAGGGCGGTATTGGCCCTGTTCCGGAGATCCTGAAGCATAGGAGCATGCTCGCGCTCCAGCGTCCGACGTTGGAGCACTTCCTCCCTGTTTTGCCGTGCGACGACCTCGGCGTCATCGACCCGCTCCCGAAGGGAAAGCAGCTCGGCGCGGGCGGAGGCCAAGTCCACCTGCGCCGCGACCAGGGCGGCAGCCGTGGCCTCCACACGCCTTTCAGCCTCCTCCAACATGGGCCTGAGGGCAGCAGCCCTGCCAGCACCCTCCGTACCGGCGAGCTTCACTTCAAGTCATACCTTCCCTCCAGGTCTGCGCGAACCTCGGCCACCTGGCGATCCACCTCCTCCTGGACCTTGGCCTCACGAACCCCGACGGCATCTTCTGCTTGGGTAACTTGACGCTGCCTTGTCTCCAATTGCTCAAGCTCAAGGCTGCGTTCCATGGCCTCCAGCGCCAACGCCTCCTCGTGCTTACGGACCTCTTCCTCCTCGGCGGGCGTCCCCCTCAGCGATGCAAGGGCGGCTCTGCGCGCCTCCACCTGCTGCTCTAGGGACGCGCTCCAGGCGTGGAGCTCCCACGCGAGCTTCTCTGCGGCCTCGCGACGGCCGTCGACCTCATGAGCCTCCTCCAAGGCTCGGGAGCAAGCCTCGTGAGAAACCTTGAGGGACGCCTCAGCCTTCGCATTGTGAAGATCACGCTGGTAGCGGTCGAGATTGATAGCCACCCTCAGCTTGCGCCATTCCTCCACCAACCAGAGACCTTCAGCCTCAAGGCGCGAGTCGACACTTGCGATCTCTTCACCAAGCCGGCTCATCGCACCCATCGCCTCCTGGAAAAGCTTGTGACGAACGATGCTCCGCCCGTGCTCGAACGCACGGCCCGCCTTGTCCATCGCCTCGGGGGCTGCGGGCGGGGTATCAGGCGGCGCACCACCTCTCGGCAGGGGTCTGGGGGCTGGCGCTGCGCCTGACGTCAACCAGCCCTCGCGAGGAGCCCAAGCCAATCGGGGCATCTACTTGAAGAGGAACCGAAGATCGAAGCCAACCGGCTACTGTCCATGACCAAAGGAGGGGTCTTGGGCACGCCCGTCAAGCTCCACGCCAGACCGTGGGGGAGGGGCGACGAAGCCGCGAGTTCACCACGCCATGAGGGCAAGAGTGCTCCTTTAACCAACCCTGCTCCAGGGGCAGCAGGCGGACTCAAAGCACTCAAGGCCGAGGGGGGAGTCGAGG
The DNA here is from genome assembly GCF_018294505.1 of Triticum aestivum. NCBI lineage: Eukaryota > Viridiplantae > Streptophyta > Magnoliopsida > Poales > Poaceae > Triticum > Triticum aestivum. The sequence continues at coordinate 276,001,485 of NC_057811.1, forward strand.
AAGGAGGAGGCCATTTCTCAGAAGGCTCAGCCGCCTCGACGGAAGGAGCCCTGAAGAACTGACTTCGGGAGAAGAAAAACAGCGCGCAAGAAGCCAAACAGTACGGTACTCACACGTCGATGGCGATGTACTTCCTACGCTTCAGCGGCCCAAAGATGTTGTTGCCACTCGGGGATCCTTTCCTCTTGTGGAGCTCCTCGAAGTCCACACAGAGCCGACCGAAGTGCTGGACGTGGCGGCCTGCGCATGGCGAGGCCGAGGAGGAGCTCGAAGGGCCTACTTCAGGGGTGCCCGGCTGCGGCGAACAGTCGGGCACCGCCTCACCACAACCTCCCGAGGCTCCTGGAGCCTTGGCCTCGGGAGCCACATGCCGCGTCTCCTCATTGACCGACGCCTCCGGAGAGGGGTCGCAAGCTCCCGAGGACGACGCTCTAGGATCACCACTCAGCATGTGCTCCTCAGCACTCGAGCCGCCGGCCCCCGTCGGAGCTCGCCCTCCTGCACCCTCACCCGGGCCGAGCTCGGCACCTGCGGCGAGGAATTGAACCACGTCGACGGTGTTCTCGCGGGACCCCACCAGGCCGATTGGGCACATCCCCCACTCATCAAAGGAAGGCATGCTCGCGGCAAATGCGGCCTTGTTCTCGCAGCGGTACAGCAGGCAGCTATTCCTGGGCATGTCGTCCGGCAGAGGGACACCTGATAGGACTATGAGCACCGTTTGTCGCGTCGTAAGAGGAAGCCCCTTCTCCTGAAACCTCATATGGTCCTGACTGCTGAGCAACTCCCACATTGGGCGGGAATGGCGGTGAAGCGGTGCGACTCGGCGGTTGACGAACTCCTTCACCACCATAGGCGCAGTCACACCGCGGTCCTTCAACCTCCTCAGCCTAGCCCAGACGGGAGCGAGGCGGGGGCAAGTGAGCTTCTGATGGCCCCAGACGGAGTTTGGAATAGCAGGCCCCGCTGGAACTTGGAGCAGAGGGCTGAGCACGCCGGCGTCAACAAACACCCATCATGTACGGAACTCGCTCGTGGATAGGGGAAGCTCAAAGTCAATCCACGCGCCCGCCGTCGCGGCCACGGCCTGGAAGCTCGCGCACCCCGAGCTCCGACGAGGATCAGCTAGATGCAACGAGAAGAAATCGCAGAGAAGGGCCACCAAGGGAGCAATGCCCACCATGGCTTCGCACAAGAAGGCGAAGACAGCAAGAAGGGTCACAGATTGAGGGTCAAGGTGCAGCATGTGGATCTGATAATGCTCGAGCACCACGTTGAAGAAGGCGGAGAAGGGAGGAATCATACCGGCCCAGAGGGCATCTATGAAGATTGGGACTTCAGTGGCTGCCCGAGTCATGCGAGTGCGAGACGCAGGCCAAGCCACCGTCTCTCCCCACTCGTTGAAGCTAGAAGTAAGCATCGGACGCACCTTGTCCATGGCCTCGTCATTGAGCACTCGGGATCGACCTAGCGTCGGCTCGACGGACGGAGGAGCGCTTGGCGGAGACAAGGGCTTCTTTCCCTTATCTACATGTTTCGGCGCCATGGCGACGAAGGGGGCAGAGGGCAGGTCAAATTGGAGAGGAGAAGCAGAGTCTTGAGGAAGCAGGGAGATTGGGGAAGCAGGGCACAGGCGGCGGAGGAGTAACTGTGTAGGCTGCGGGGGGCGCATAGCCAGGTGGATTCAAAGGCATCGTGGGGAAGCGGAGACGCCCACGTCCAATCAACTGCCACGCGTCAGCCGAGGCCGCAGGCTTTCGGGGCCTGCGGCGCTCCGTACTTGACCCTTGGCTTCGCCGCAAAGCCAAGCCCGAGAACACCTTGGGCCCGGGGGCTACTGTCGGCGCTCTGGAAACGGGGGCCCCCAGACTTGCCTGCCTGCGACCCCCGGCGTGGCTAAGTCAGCGGCCGTACGGCCCATCTTCATCAACAAGGCATCCAAGACCCTCGCGAGGGGTCAGGCCTCGCGAGCCGGACGACGCAAGACCTCCGCAGGAGTGGCCTAGCCAAGTAGGCTCACGAGGGGCGGAGATATCAAGGCGGAGCAAACCTCACGAGGCTCTCGTGATGTGAGCTATGACGATCGGCGCCAGGCGGGCGCCAGCGCGCGCAGCGTCCTCGTTTCCTCTTTGGTGCTAAGGAGGCAAGCGTAGGCGAGGAGTACCGAGGCATCAGGCAAAGGTTACCATATCGGTGCAACGAGACCAAGACCAGAAGGACGGTAGGACGGAGGTCATCGTGGAGCCCAAGACGGCGTCACCACCAGAGCCTTTCGCAGGCGAAGACCACTTTTGTCAGGATAGCTTGTACTAGTTGTCCCCCTTCAAATTTGCCCGCCGTTGTTGGTTCCCTTCCCGCTCAATATTTGGGGAGAGGACCAGGGCCTATATAAGTAGAACTAGCCACCACAGTAGGGGCAGCTCAGCTTGATCTGATCTGATCGAGAGCCTACCCTAGCCACAAGAACACCTCAACCTCAGGAGGTTGTTCTTCCCCTTGTACTGTTCATCATCAGCCCAAGAGGCAATCCACCACCACCACACTGGAGTATGGTATTACACCACAACGGTGGCCCGAACCACTATAAATATCGTGTCTTTCTGTTTTGCGAGTTCGTCGAGTTCGTCTACGAGATCTTAGTCAGCTAGGGCGTGGATCGGTAGGAGGGAAAGACTTCACGCGCACCCCAGAGTTTGAACCTTAAGGGTTTGCCGGAACCCCACATCCGACATGATCTAACTTCAAGTATTACTCCTGGTATCTCGAGGATATCATGCCACTGCACTACATCTAATGAACTTTTGATGGAGTACTACCTTACCCTGTCTTGGTCTCTTCATGGGTTCTGGGTTGTTTGTCTACCGAGAACACCGATAAGTGAATCAATTCCGCACTCCGATTCAAGAACTCTAAGTAATTTTCGTTTCTTACGAGTTTAATAATTCTTCAAGTAATTCCTAGCCTGATCGGCTATATTATTATCGTGTCAAATTTTAACTGTGCTACTTGGTTCTTCTTCCCAGAGCACAATTTTTGACGATGAGCTAAGCTTACGTCGATCTGCCTCGGCATATCATTTCGCCCTGAACAACAAGCTTGATTTCAAGTTTGTATCATACCCGTGGTGCCAATAACCTTTCGCTTCATCATTCCTTTGACTTGATCCCATCGCCAATCGATTACATCTTCATGAAATCTCTCGGCAAATGTGTCATGATCATCATCAACATTCTGATGCTCTTCCAAGATATTAATCGAATTCATGATGAGAAATACCATCCTTGCCCCTTGATGATTTGGGTTATCATCGACAACATTCTTGCCTTCCCCCCAACACAAACTTGTTCATATAATTTTGGCATTACATCCCTTTGGCATGTCGATGGATTGCTGTTGAACCCATCGGCCACATCCTCATCCTTTCATGATGAAATTGTATTAATTATTCTAGCAGTTCCCGCGGGATCCATTGTGAATCCAAAAGTGTGACATTTACCTGATGACCATGTCAATGCTATCCCGAAGCATGTCTGTGGTACTCCGATCGTCTACAAGAACATTGGAAGCGCAATGCTAAATGTTTCTTGATTGATTATCCAAACCCAGTTGTATGGGTAACATCATGAATTTCCTCACCCCTTTTACTGAAGTAGTTATCTACTTGCAGTCCTGTCATGATTATCCTGCTCTGATTGTTCTTGTGAAGGATATACTCCTAATACTTGTGTTTCAACACACTTTCCTTTCCATTGTATTGCTTAAACTTTCTTGTAAACTAACATACCTGAGCGGTGATAATTCCCTGCTTATGTAAACACCTCAGTGTACAAACTCTGTCAGTAATACCTTGTTACTATTGTTGATGACATTCAGGTAGCCACCGATGGACGAGAACTTAGCCTATTGGTCCGCTTCGTCTTAACGAGCAGGAAAATGGTTCTCTTCATCCCTCCCCCGTGGTACCAAAGTTGTTGCTAACATAATTGACAGGCTATCCTTTGACCTGCCCTGCCATCATGGCCGTGCACAATGTTAGTGCCTTTCTACTTTTAACTCACCTGGTGGGCCCATAACCCACACTTCCACAGGATCGAAACCTAACTATCCTGTACATCCTTGTCTTCCAAATTGTTCCTCACGCTTGGCTTCGTATGTAATTCATGAGCCACCTTCTTGTGATTTGTTCTGCTACCAGATGCAATACTTATTCTCAATGCTCTGAACCCCTTTCACACTCTGTACCCCTTTCACACTCTGTTTCAGACATCGGACGATTGTCCATCCGCTTGAAGCTTCTTATTGCACCTTCTAGCCTTGCTCTCGATGACTTTCTTGAATTTCAACTCGAGAGATACTTCTGCCTTATTCCCTGAATTGTTCACCAGATAATTAACCCTATAAGGGTCAGTTCTCCCGAAGTTACTCTTTACTTCCCCACTTAAATCTCGGGACGAGATTTCTTGTAGTGGAGGAGATTTGTAACACCCCCAGTGTCATGCTACCGTAATCCCCTGTTAATGGTGCCATGTCATCATGTTACTGTTGCTAATCTTCACTTGATCCAAATCACAATTCAAATTCAAATCCAATCTAAAGTCAAAAATTCATATTTGTCACACATGAAATCTAAATTGTTCATCTTGTGGCAAATAATCCATAACAAATTATGGTGGTGAACCAACATTTCTGTAAAGTGTTTAATGCCCTAAGCTAATTAAATAAGCGGTTAAAGCAAATATTTTATCCCTTTTTAATTTATAAAAATGCTAAACTAAATCATTTAATTGCTAAACTAGTTGTGGCAGTAGCCTAAATTATAATAATAATTTAGGATCAAGTTTTGTTTATAAAGCTATTTTGTTTTAAGAGAATTAGAAACAGAAAAGTTTTTAAAAGAAAAACAAAAGCTTAAATTACAAGAACGAGAAAAGGCCCCTTGCCCCTGGGCTACCTGCCTCAAAGGGCCAAGTTAGCCCAACTGGACCGACCGACCCCAATCCCTCCACGGGTCGTCTCCCTCCTCCCCTGTTCGACCGACCGGGGGATGGGGCTCCAGCTCGTCGCCGCATGACCGCCTCGTCACCCCCGTCGGAGGGGATAAGACCACGCCCCACCCCGCGACGCCTCGGGCTCCCCCTCGCTTTCCTCCACTTCCCCACTCGCCCTCTCGGCCTCCCTTCCTCCTCCAGATCCGCCTCCCTGAGCGCGGCCGCTGCGCGCCACCGCGGCCACCGACCGCCTCATGCTCCGTCGTCGTGCTTAGGAGCTCCGTCGAGCTCCGCTACATCGTCTTGGAGTAGCCGTTCGAGCTGGAGATCCCCGCGGCGCCCGACCCATCCTCTTCTTCCCCGACACCGACCGCATCCGTCCCCCCCGCAGCTCCGGCGCCCCCCCCCCCCCAAACACCTCCCCGAGCTCGCCTTTGCACAACTACAGGGCCTGGTGAGGCCACCTCATCCGATTCCCTTCGACCACCGAATGATTCTTCCTCCGATTTAGGCCGTATTTCACCGCAAGACGCCACGCCCCCACTCGTTACTACCTTCTGCTATCGCCGTGGCAGCCATCGCCGCGCCCCGTGTTGGCCCCCTGCTCGCCGGCCCCGCCTACGCCGCACGCTCGCCGGCCGTCGCCCGCCGGTGGCGGGAGCCGTCCCCATCGCGCGGGTGCCCTGGTGCGCCTGACGCCATCTGCGCCCGCTGCTGCCTGGCGCGGCTGTTCCCGAGCTCGGCCATGTTGGCGCCGTGATGCGCTCACGCTTGCTCGGCTGCTACTGATGCTTTGCTGCTGTTTCGTCCTTGCTGCTCGCCCTGCTGCCCTTTTCTGCTACTGCCATGCTGCTTGCGCCGTCGCTGCTATGATGTTGCTGTCCCTACCTGCTGCTGCCGCTGCCAACTAGCGCCCATTGCCGCCGGTGCACGCCAGCGCTCGCCGATGCTGTCCCACGCTCGCCTTTGCTGTAGGTGCGTGTTGTGTGTGTTCGTGTGTGTGGCCGCCTAGGCCACTACGACCTGCGCCGGCCCCCTGTTGAGATTAGGAGCTAATCCCCATTAGTGCTAATCCCTCTAAATTAACTAATTTGACTTTTTTGGTCTAGATCCAGTCTATGTCATGTGGGCTTATCTTATGAAAAAGGCTAATTAAAAGTCTTTTTCATTGACAAGTAGGCCCCACTTGTACTGTTCATCGGTTGACCAGTCAATTGTTGACTGAGTCAACCCAGCCCCTGGCCCCACCGGTCATACACATTGGCTAGGTGTTGTTGTGAACAAAAGGTTTTCACTATTTTTATTTGATTTAGAAACAATCCGAAAAATCATTTAAATTTCAGAAAGTCATAGAAATTAAAGCGTATCTCGTATGAAAATGTTTACTACATGAAAGTTTCTCGGAACGACGAGACGAATCCGAATACGCGGTCCATTTACCTGCCACATGCCTCTAACTATCCGAACATGGAACATTCCTCCTCCAGCCATCTGTCTAACACAGGTCCGGAACCGGGAATACCTTCCCAGTTGAATCCCCCCTTCACCTATAACGTCTAGCACTGCGTTAGTTCATCTCTAACACCACCTATTACCATGTTATGCTTTATGATGCTTTGTTTGCTGTATATTTATTGTTTCTTCCCCCTCTTCTCTCCAGTAGACCCCGAGACCGATGTTGCCCCTGTGATCGACTACATCTCCGACGACCCTTCTTCCTTTACAGCAGAGCTTCCAGGCAAGCCCCCCTTTGATCATTCCGATATCTCCCATTCTATTCTCTTATGCTTGCATTAGATTTTGCTACTGTTATTGTTTGCTCCTATTTTGATGCATAACCTGCTCATTGTACCTTACCTGCTTATCCTAAACTGCTTAGTATAGGTTGGTTAGTGATCCATCCGTGACACCCACCTTGTCCAAGTTGCCTCGCTTTATGTTCGATGATTCGATCAACGCGATCGACGTCCAGGCCCCGACACCGCACATCACCCCGTAGTTGTACGACTCTGTAGAGTTACTATTGAGTGCTGAGGGTGACACCTCATCAACACTTCTAATGTTAATCCTGTAGTGTACCTATTTGGTCGTGGTCATCAAGGGTGGTTCCTCCTTAACCACTTCCGATACGGCTGTGTTGTGCAACCCCTCAAGTGTGAACCTCGAGGGTAGTTCCTCCTAGGTTCACCTTGATGATTACATCGAGTGGAATCCACCGAGGGTGGTTCCTCGGGGTTTCCCCCTAGTGTTTGGACACACAGATACTTGGACTTTACAACTACTACTTGGAAAGGTGGGTCGACCCTGAGGGGTACCCGCGAGTGATGTGGAGACGGGTTGACCTGGAGGGTACCCGAGAGCTGAATACGAGGCGTGGCCGGGCATTCTTAGCCCTTGCCGCAAGTCCTCGAGACGGGGCGACGGGGTCACATCTTTTGTGAGTCTCTGCTCGTGACCGCACTACCAACACACTAATGGTTCGGATATTTGATCCGAGAAGGCCTCTGGCCTGATAGCACTAACCATAACATGGGCATAGTATGGGCGTTTTGCATCGTATGCATCAGCAGAAGCTTAATAGATGTCATGCAACTGAGCGGCGCGCGCCGGGTTGGACTGGTAAGCACCTGCCTTTTTAAGGAGGTAGCTAGGTCTGCTCACCGGCCGCCCACGTAATGTGCAGGAGTTCCCGGGGCGATGGCCCTAGACCCATGGGGGCATAAGTTTAGTCCGGCGTGCTGACCTCTCTATTAAGCCTAGGTCGGGTTGCAGCGTATTGTTTGGCCGAGGCCGGGCATGACCCAGGAAAGTGTGTCCGGCCGAAATTAATCGAGCGTGGTGGGTAAGTTGGTGCACCCCTGCAGGGAAGAAAACATCTATCGATAACATGTCCTACGTAACGGACACTCGGAGTTGTATCCCGATCGATACAACTAGAACTGGATACTTGAGGTGATAACTGGATAGTATGGCTCTGGGATTGTTTTCTCGCAGGGAGTCGAGGAAGTGATCTCTGGGCGAGGTACAACATACTTACCAATATTGTAATATGCCACTCTTATCTCTTCTGATGCTGCCAGACACTTGAAGATGCTAGTCTTCGATAGGCTAGGCTTTCCCCCTTCTCTTCTGGCATTCTGCAGTTCAGTCCATGGATACATCCATTTCATTGATACCGATGCATATGTAGTGTAGATCCTTGCTTGCGAGTACTTTGGATGAGTACTCACGGTTGCTTTGCTCCCCTTTTCCACCTCTTTCCATTCTTCTTGGCTGGTGCAACCAGATGATGGAGCCCAGGAGCCAGACGACACCATCGACGACTACTACTACCCCGAGGGTGCCTACTACTACATGGAGGCCGCCGACGACCAGGAGTAGTTAGGAGGCTCCCAAGCTGGAAATCCGCGAGACCCCCGGCAAGATCCTTGCCGGGGACGACCGCGATGCCATGGAAAGACCCTTGCCGGGGCCCCAACAAGGCCCTTGCCGAAGACACCTATAGGGCCGCAGCTAGGCCCACATCTGCCAAGACTCCACCGCCGTTCCCATGCAACTGCCAGCCCAACCAGCTGGGCAAACACCTGCGTGGCGACATGGGGCTTCCAGGCCAACTCAGCAAACACCTACGTGGTGGCATGCAGATCTTCGTGAAGACCATACCACCACGCCATCTCAGCACCCTGCCAGCCTACGTGGCGCTGCATGACTCGTCGGCCTGGACGCGTGTCGGACCAGGACGGAGCGGCGACGAACGGGATGGGCCTCGTTGCCATCCCCAATAAAGCAACGGGACACCTAAGAAGCACATTTAATGCGCCATGTCCAGTAATGACAGGCAATAAGCTTGTACACTGTACACCTTTCCACCTCCTGTGTGCCACTGTGGCAACCCCTTTTGACTATAAAAGGAGGCGCGAGGCGTCAAGGAGAAGGATTCGGATCTTTTGGACTACGCACGCACCGTAGCTAATTCAAGAGATCAAGAACACTCAAATATACAATAAAGCAGGACTAGGGTTTTACGCATCTCCGCGGCCCGAACCTAGACAAACGACCTGTGTGCTGGCTCCTAGACCTGCTCTTTGCACAACACCGTGCCCACCAACCGTAGAAGGGATCCCAGTGATTCCATAGGTGTCGTTTCCACCAACATCTTTGGCGCGCCAGGTAGGGGGCGCAGTTGTGGAATTCTGGTCTGGTTGGAGCAGCGGCTTCATCGTGGTCGTCACTCCAAGGAAGAAGACGACCAAACGGGCGGCGTCGTCTGCGGATGCAGTGAACGCCCGCGCAACGACAGAAAAGCTAAGTCACGCGAAATCTTGGTTATTTTCACTTATATAAGGTTGTTCTCCCCGAGAGATCTCGTTCTTTGTACGGGAAATCTGCACGCAATGGGACCCTTCCGCAGTTGGCAACGGCTTTGTTTCTGTCTCGAGCCCTCTCGACAGTTCATGCGGCCGCGCTGGCGGCGGCATGGTGGCTTACCCGTTCCCAGTTGTGCTCTTGTCCTGCCTCGAGTCCGCTCGACAGTTCAAGCGACCGCGCTGGCGGTGGCAAGGTGGCTGGCCCGGCAGCAAGCGCCCTTCCAGCAGGTTGCTAAGGATCTGTCCTTAATGCACCATGGCATGGGTTTACGCACCGGCAGCCTTATCTCAACAAGCGTACGGTATGAACATATGAAGAAAGATCTAACGGGAAGATAGCATGCATGCTATTAAAGTACTGCAGAGTTATATTACATCAATTGTTGTTGCGGTTCTAACTAAAGATAAAAATTGACTGCAACGGCAATGAGAAACAGGGTGCCTAATCCCGACGCTGGCCCTCTACCCTCCGAACTCCGTCGACGCAGCTGATGATGGGCTCGATACGCTCCTCGAGCGCCACGAGGTCCGCATCCTCCGGCAAGCTCTCCAGCGCGGCGTCGAAGTCGAGGTTGGGGTTCCATTACACCACCTTGGTAAGGACCTTGGTCATGACACCCCGGCAGAGCTTCCGGGCCTCATTGGCCAAAGAGGCCGCCCTGTTGGAGCGGAACTGCTCTAGGGTCCCGAGAACACCCTCGAAGAATAGGGTCAGCTTGGCGTTGGGACTCACGTTGGGCTCCGGGGCGTACCTCACGTTAAGCATCCCCATGGCCGCCAGCTTCGTGGTGATCCTGCCGGCGACGTCGGCGAGGCAGCTGATCCAGAGGTTTTCGCCCTTCACGAAATCCGCGTGGTTGGTGGCCTCGTTCTTCCGCAGCTGCCTCTCCTTCTCCAGATCCTTGGTCAGGGTCTCCTCCCGGGCCCTCACCCCCGAAAGCGTCTCCTCAAGACCCTCCAGCTCCAGCTTCAGGCCTTGGAGAGCTGCTCAGCCTTGCCGAGGACTGCGCCCTGTGCCTCCACCAGAGCACCGTTGAGCGTGTCCTTCTCCTTGGCCAACTTTAGGGCTTGATCCTTCAGCCCGTCCCGCTCCACCTCCAGCTCTTTCAACTTGCCGGCATGGACCAGAGCTTGGGCATTGAGCACCTCCTTGTACCTCTGCTCCAGCTCCTGGGTCCGTTGCACGACAAGCTTCTCCACCTCCTCATCCTTGCCGCGGAGTGTTGCGGCGAGCTTCTCCTCACAAGCAGCAAGGTCCTCCTCCTGGGAGTTTAGCTCGGCCTAGTGCTGGTGCCGAGCGGCCTCGTCCTTGGCGGCCTTCTCCCTCGCCAGCTCCTAGGCCTTCTCGATGTTGGCCTGCTTCATGACAAGCTCCAGCTTGCGCTCGGCCAGCACATCCTGGGCGGCCTTCAGTTCCTTCTGGGCCTCGCGGAACCAAGCCTGCGTCTCGGCGACGCGCTCCTTGAGGTCCGCCTCCGCCTTGTCCACCACCGCCATCCTGGACTTAGCCTTGTCCTGGCGGGCGCGGTGAAGCGCCTGGAGCTTCTGGAAGTTTGTGCTCATGGCCTGGAGGAGCCGCTCTTCCTGAGAACCGCCGCCACCGGCGCTCGTTTCGTCAACAACTTCAAGCCCGGCAGTGGCGAGCACCTCGTCATCGAACACCTCCCCTCGGTGGCTGCCCCGGTGCTCGCCGCCCCTGGGAGGTGGACGAACAGGTTCTCGCTCACCTTTAGGTACGTGCCCGAGCCAGAGGCAGCAGAGGAGGAAGGTTGGTCGTCGACCGCCCCCTCCTCGGCAGCGGCCTTGCCGGCCTCCCCGGTAGGCCCCTTGCCGGCCTCCTCGGCAGTGGCCTTGCCGGTCTCCTCAGCCGACCACTTGGCGGCCTTTTCAGCGGCAGCCTTGGCGGCCTCCTCGGTGGCGGTCTTGTTGGCCTCGGCCGCGGCGTCCCTGGCGACCTCCTCGATGACGGTGTCAACGTCCTCCGGGTCCGCTGGAGAAGGATCTGGACGCCGAGAAGGGGAGTGAGGCGAGGCCAAGACCAAGATTCCAAAAAGAAGAAGAAGAAGCAAGGACAGAAGGCAAATAACTCATCCGCGCCAGGCTGGGAAGAAGTGGCCCCCTCCCGACCAACATTCGGTGCTGAGATGGAGCCATTGGCGCCCGAGTTCTCCTCCCCCTCCTCCTCCATGCGCATGGGCTCGGTGCTTGGCGCCCTTGCTGGGGACGCCACTCGGGGCGGTGTGGTTGATGGGGGCGGCGTGTTGGGGGTGGCCCTCAGTGGCTCCTCCTGCTGCCGTCCTCCCCCTACAACCACGATAAGGTCAGCGCCAAGAGATCATACCCCTACGCACATCGATAGGGAGCGAGTGATGAACACACGTTGGGGACTGCGCCGGGGGCTGCTATCCGGGCTGCTCTCCACCACCAGCGGCGTGCCTGAGGTACCCGTCGGGGGTTGGCCGCCCGTCGAGGCCCTGGCCCTCTTCGCCACCCTTTGGGACAGTGTCTCGACATCCCTGCAAAAATAAAAACACCTCAAGAAAAGCGGCACGGCCTGAGGGGACAGAGATGACAAAGGGCAAGATACTTACTCATCCTCCGCCTCCTCTTCCGTTGCCTTCCTCTTCCTCCTTTGGCTGAGAGACCCAAGGTCGAAGACGACCTCTGTGTCGACATCCGCTGGGGGAGGGGAAGCGGGTGGGGTCTGAGGACTCTTGGACGAAGAAGAGGCAGTTGCTTTCCTCTTCGCCACCGCGGCCTTCACCACCTTCTTCATTGCCGCGGCCCTCGTCAGGTGCACGGACTCCCCTGGATCTCTTGCCGCTGCACGATCCTGCCGGGCCGGACCGGCTCGCCAGAGGTGGCCCTCCGCAGGACAGGCCTTCTCTCCAAGGCCGGAGGGTCGTCAGCCTCGGCCTCCTCCTCGGTCGACTCGTCGACCATGTCTTCAATGAGAGGGGCCTCGGTGTCGGTACTGCTGGCCTCCCCAGCGGACTCCGACCACCCGGCAAGCTCCTTCACCTCCGCGGCAGCCTCGGCCTTGTCCTCCATGTGGTCGGCGCTGCCAGCCTCCTTGGCGAGCTCCGCCACCGCCGCCCTGGCGGCGATGTAGTCCAGCTCCACTTGGCTGGTGTCCTGGATGAGCAATGGCTCGGCATGGACGTACTTCTTCGACAGCTTGTCGAAGAACTCCTGCACCTGATCCGCCCCCGTCTCGGCCCAGTTTGGGTCGAGCCCGTGCGCGTTGAAGTCCGGCATCATGGCGATGATGCCGTTTCAGCGAGAGTTGTTGCTTAGTGGGACCACTCCCGCCGGCAGCCCAAACAAGGGCCCCTTGACGACCTTGCGGGCCTTCACGGCCTTGCCGGACCTCTCGGCCCTGTTGTAGTGGTACACGTTGAGCTGCAAAAGCCTCTGGCAAAGGTGGGCGTGCCTCATCACCGTGAAGTTGTGGTCCAAGCCAGGGCGAAGCCTCATGATGTCAGCCGCGTTCCTGAAAAGCCAGGCCGGCCTCCCCTTGTTATGCAGTGGAGTGATTCATTGGCGGATGAAATCCTCCCCAATCATCTCAAGGGTGAGCCTGACCATGGTGAGGTGGTGAATCGTGGTGGTGGCGACCGTGAGCTTCTCATCATCGGCGTCGACATCGCTCCAATCATCTCTACGAACTGGCGGCGCCTGGCGAACCCAGCAAAATTCCTGCAGGTCCTCCTCCACAATCCAGCACCATCGGCCCCGCCACTCCTCCCACCTCTCCTTCTGGGCGCCCTTCCGATATGTCCCCTTTCGCTGGCTCCTTGGGATCCAGGCGACACAATAGAAAATCGCGCCTCCCTTTTGGATACGAGGATAGAAGTAGTGGTAGAAAAGCGTCATGCTAGGATGCACTCCGGCGAAGCCCTCACAGAGATGGGCGAAAAGGGCCATGCACGCCACGGCATTCGGAGTGAAATCCAGAATGTGGAAGCCGTAGGTGTGCATGATGTCGTTGAAGAAATCAGAGAAAGGAGGGCAGAGCCCGCAGGAAAAGTAATCAACAAAGAATGGGTACCGATTCGGGACGGCCTCGGCGAAACCGGCGGGATGACGCGCGTGGCAGGGTGCCCCTTCGTCTTGCATCCACACAGGGGCTTGAAGTAGTCCCGGAGGTGGATCGCGTCTACCGTCGAAGGAAAGTAGGCGAGCTACGTCCGCCGCGCTGCCAACTCGCTCTCCGGCGCCCTCTTTCCCCTGGCGTCCTTGGTCACTCCCTTGCCCTTGCCAGTTTTGGGTGCCATGGTGGCTGAGGAAGACAAAGGATGAGGGGCAGCAAAGGCGTGACGGTGGCGGCGAGCAAAAGCAAGAGCTTGAGAAGGAATAAGGGAAGGACGGTGGTTCCGAGATTGAGGAAGGCTCAGAGGATAAATGGGCATCGCGCCTGCGGTTTTTCCTTTTTTATGGGGAAGGCATGGGCCGCTTCGTTACCATTTACTGTGATGTGCCGCGTGAGGGCAGCAACCACCCCACGTGCGCGCCCCATGTCACGCACGACCCCCACGTCGCGCATTCAATGTGGGTCGTGGGGAAGCGCAGTGAGCGAAGGAATTACTGCAGTAAAAATCCGCCCCACCTGCCCGCGCACCATTCTGGGCCCGGCCCAGCAACGCGTTGCGCTTATGTGTGACCCAGGCCCGGGGGCTCCTGTTGGTGTACAAAAGTAGGGGCTCTCCTTTTTACCCCTCTACTTGTGCACGGGCAGTCAGAGCCGCACCTGCGGCCACACTTAGAAGGGCAAGGGGAGGGAGTAGAAGCACAAGAACACCAGAGCAGCGCCCCAGCCAGAAGCACAAGATGGCCAAAACAATGCCAAGACCAGAGACACAAAGACTGAGAGGGCGACGCGGACTCCCCCGGCAAGACCCTTGTTGCCGGGGCGGCCTCCGCGGCCCCGGCAAGAGCCTTGCCGGGACAACTTGCCCAACGCCAGCAGAGCGGGCCACCCTTGAGCCCAAGGGTTCCAGACGCCAACAACCACGTTGGAACCATGGCTCGGGAGGCACCTCCATGGTGGCATGCAGATATTCGTCAAGATCATAAACACACAAGATCAAATGAGGACCAAAAGACGACGATCCTCCGCGAGATCCTTGCCGAGGAGATCCGCGAGACCCCCGGCAAGATCCTTGCCGGGGACGACCCCGATGCCAAGGCAAGACCCTTGCCGGGGCCCCGGCAAGGCCCTTGCCGAAGACACCTACAGGGTCGCAGCCAGGCCCGCATCTGCCAAGACTCCACCGCCGTTCCCATGTAGCTGCCAGCCCAACCAGCTAGGCAAACACCTACGTGGCAATGTGCGGCTTCCAGGCCAACTCAGCAAACACCTACGTGGTGGCATGTAGATCTTCGTGATGACCCTACCACCACGCCATCTCAGCAGCCTGCCAGCCTACGTGGCGCTGCATGCCTCGTCGGCCTGGACGCGTGTCGGAGCAGGACGAAGCGGCGACGAAAGGGATGGGCCTCGTTTCCATCCCCAATAAAGCAACAGGACACCTAAGAAGGGCATTTAATGTGCCTTGTCCCGTAATGACAGGCAATAAGCTTGTACACTGTACACCTTTCCACCTCCCGTGTGCCACTGTGGCAACCCCTTTTGACTATAAAAGGAGGCCCGAGGCGTCCAGGAGAAGGATTCGGATCTTTTGGACTACGCACGCACCGTAGCTAGTTTAAGAGCTCAAGAACACTCAAATATACACCAAAGCAGGACTAGGGTTTTACGCATCTCCGCGTCCCGAACCTGGATAAACGACCTGTGTGCTGGCTCCTAGACCTGCTCTTTGCACAACCTCGCGCCCCCAACCGTAGAAGGGATCCCAGTGATTCCATAGGTGTCGTTTCCACCGACACAAACGGTTCTTTTGGATGATCCGTGTGAACCACTTACAAACAATTTGGTAAGATTTCATATTGGGTATGTTGCCATTTGTCAAACTAGAAAGATTGACATTTTTTTATCTAGTAACATTGCCATTTGCCAACCTTGTAACACTGCAATTTGTCAAAATATGAAGCTAAAAATCACTAGCAGTATCTAATTTTTGCAACTAAAATTCAGTAATTAAGCATAGATGGAGGCGAGGAGGCGTGTTCAGCCGGGCGTGCAGCGAGCGGCGCAGTACTATTTGATTTGACAGCGGGTGGCACAGTTCCTGATACGACTTTAACGCAGACGAGGGAGAGGGTAGCGGTTCCCGAAATGTTGAACGGCCAATGATGCATCCTCGTTCAATTAGCATCGTGTGAATGCATGAGGGGAGTAATGGGATGAGGATCGGGAAAAGAGGCAGCCCTGTGTGAATGCAACGCAGTTTGCACTCATATAAAGGCACCCCTCCATTCCAATGCATCAACCACATCGTACGCACCTAAGCATTTGCCTAAGCACCTACACTAATAAGCGCAAAAGTGCTCACTCCAGACCCATGGCGGCGATGCTCGCGAGCGGCCAGTGGCTCTGCCATATGGTCCACGACGCCGGCCTGCGGCATGGCACCGAGGATCATCTCCAGACGGTGTTGGCAACCAGCTGGTAGATGGCCACCGTTGACGCCAACTACGACTCTCAGTACGACCAGATGATCGTTGCCACCACCAACAAGTTCACCTTCGTCAAGAAGCTCGCGGAAGACATCGCCGTACTCCTCCAGCCCGCGCGCCCGGGCTCCTCATTGCCTGCCACCCTAATCGGCCTCCATTGTCGGAACCTCTTTCAAGCACTGGTGGCCCTGCGACTGCCCGCCGACGCCATGAAGAATGTCCACCTGGAGGTCGCGCTCACTGCGAGGCGCCTCACCCTGCAAGAATTCATTGACCTACACATCCACGTGTATGAGCGATTCGTGTACATAGGTATCTACAAGGCCAGTGAGGACACTACGACGTTGGCCTTCTTCAACCGGCTAGAGGCCTTAGATGCCGTTGCTGAGAAGCACCTTGACCTCGCCACAAAAGCCATTGCTCCTTAGCCGCCGGTCGGTGGCCCGGCGCACTGAGTTGAGGAGGAGGAGGTCGTACATTGATGGATGCATCTTTCTTCTTGCCTCCTGTGACCACCACTGTGATCGCATCATCGTGGCCTTAATTCTTATTGTGCTATTGCATTCTCGTTCCAGTCAATAAAGACATGTGCGATCCCTTTGCTTAATTATATGCATCACTGTAACTAGTACTCCATCCGTCAATTTATAAGTTGTGCTGCCAGTGTTTGGGGCCGGTGCACGATCATGCACGTTCGTGTGCATGCAGTTGCACCGGGCGCGGCGCCACGATGCAGTACCCGCTACAAAAACTGCCATGCGGGGGACATGGCATTGACCATTAGGCGGCAACAGTCGGTCATCCGGGTGCCCAATAAAGGATGCAAAGAGGGATCCTACAGTAGCAAGGACCAGTTTCCCTACCGATAGCTCATCTAACAGAACTGCCAAGTTAACTGTGCTGAGGCTTGAGTAGTCATCAGATGGGTGACCGGATGGGCAGTGGCCTCGATGTTAACTTAACTGATGTGATGTGTCGCTGTAACATTTAATTGTGTTGAATGTATATAGTGCTCCATCATATTAGTTGAATTAACATCGAGGTCCTTGTTTTGCAATTTTTGACATTTTTTTGTTTTTTGTACACATGTTGATTGGCTTGAAGAAGGTCTATCTCGTTACTTTTTGATATTTTTTGTTTTTTGAACACATGTTGATTGGCTTGAATGAAGGTCTATCCCGTTACTTTACGATATGTTTCCAAAACATGGACCTCGAGGTTAATTCACCTAATAGGACGGAGCACTATATACATTCAACGCAATTAAATGTTTTCCAAAAAGGTGATATGATTTCTGTGAAACTTAGAAGTCATGTATGTCAAATTAACCTATGTGTACTTGTTCTCGAATTAACCTCCGGGCCTTTTTGTCGCGTATCACACACATCTTGTTAAGTTGAACCATTTATGTTCTCTTCCCTAATCGAAAATAGTTCATTCAACTGAACCGTATGTCGTATATCACACACACCTTGATCTAGCTGACCGTTTCTGTTTCTTTCCCTAATAGCAAACAGTTCATCAGAGCAAACTGTATGCCGTATATCGCACACACATTGATATGGCTGCCTGTTTCTGTTGTTTTGTCTAATCGCAAACAGTTCGTCTGGATCAACCGTATGACCTGCATCGCACGCAACTAAAATCTGAACCGTGTTTGATGGCTCTGCCATCGCAAATGTTTTTCACCTTTTGTGACGGTTTTTTACACCACCGTTTGCGATTATTGCATCGCACATAGTTTCGTCGAAGGGTCTCTGATCATAGTGTCTCTTAGCAGCATCCTGTAGTAGTGTATGCGTAGGGATTTTCTAAGCAAACAAATTATCAAGGCAAGCAAAAACTATCATATGCAAGGGAGAAGAATAGAACATTGGCAATCTCAACATGACAAGAGGTAATTTAGTAACATGAAAATTTCTACCACCATATTGTCCTCTCTCATAATAATTACATGTAGGATCATAATCAAATTCAACAATATAACTAGCACATATAATATTCTCTACATGATCCACATGCATGCAAAGTTGACACTCATCCAAAATAGTGGGATTATCATCAAATAAAGTCATGACCTCTCCAAGCCAACTTCCATAAAAAAATTCACGAGATTGAACACTATCCAAATATGTGGGATTACCTAAAGTTGATGCTCTTCCGAACCCACTTTCAATATTATTGCAAACATTTTCATCACGAGGCTTAAATAAATTTTCAAGATCATAAGAGGAATCACCCCAATCATGATCATTGCAATAAGTAGTGAACATAGAAAAATTAGCATCCCCAATCTTAGGGTTTTTCATATTACTAGCACAACTAACATTGATAGAATTTATAGTAACACCATTGCAATCATGCTTTTCATTCAAGGAGCTATCGTGAATCACTTCATAAATTTCTTCTTTTAGCACTTCATCACAATTTCCACATTCACGAATTTCAAGCAAAACTTCATACAGATAATCTAGTGCACACAACTTACTAGCAATTGGTTCATCATAGTTGGACCTTTTAAAAAGATTAGCAAGTGGATGAGGATCCATAAATTTTTTGCTTTCTGATTTGGTATGAATATGCAATTATACCAAGCGAACAAGCAAACAACCCAAGTAAGACATAGAGGCAAACAAAAAGGGCAAATAAAAAGGAAAATATTTTTGTGTTTTTCTGGAAAAGTTTTAGAAGTGGGGGAGAGGAATACGAGAGGCAAATGGCGAATAATATAATGCAAGAGATGAGAGCTTATGATAGGTACTTGGTAGGTTTGACGTAGAACCTCCCCGGCAACGGCGCCAGAAATTCTTCCTGCTACTTCTTGAGCTTGCATTGGGTTTTCCCTTAAAGAGGAAAGGGTGATGCAGCAAAGTAGAGATAAATATTTCCCTTAATTAAGAACCAAGGTATCATTCTAGTAGGAGGAACTCACAAGTCTCCAATAATAGCACCTACACAAACAAACAAATACTTGCACCCAATGTGAAGGGGTTGTCAATCCATTCACAGTTACTTGCAAGGATGAGATCTGATAGAGATAGGTATAAAAGAAATAGAAGTGCAAAAATAAATAAATTTCAGCAAGGTATTTTTGCGTTTTTGGTTTTATAGATCTGAAAATATAATGATAAAAGTAGACTCGGGGGCCGTAGGTTTCACTAGAGGCTTCTCTCTTGAAGAAAGCATACGGTGGGTAAACAAATTACTGTTGAGCAATTGATAGAAAAGCACATAGTTATGATGATATCTAAGGTAATGATCATGAATATAGGCGTAACATCCGTGACAAGTAGACCGACTCCTGCCTGCATCTACTACTATTACTCCACACATCGGCCGCTATCCAGCATGTATCTAATGTATTAAGTTAACAAGAACGGAGTAACGCCTTAATAAAGATAACATGATGTAGAGGGATAGATCCAAACAATATGGTAAAAGCCCCATCTTTTAGTCCTCAATGGCAACAATACAATACGTGCCTTGCTACCCCTTATGTCACTAGGTGAGGACACCTCAAGATTGAACCCAAAACAAAGCACCTCTCCCATTGCAAGAGAGGTCAATCTAGTTGGCAAAACCAAATAAGTAGATCGGCTAGAAATACAAAGCTATCTAGTCATACATAAAAGAGTTCAGAGAAGACTCAAATAATATTCATAGATAATCTGATCATAAATCCAAAATTCATTGGATCACAACAAACGCACCGCAAAAGAAGATTAAATCGAATAGATCTCCAAGAACATCGAGGAGAACATTGTATTGAAGATCAAAGAGAGAGAAGAAGCCATCTAGATTCTAGCTATGGCCCCTTAGGTCCGTGGTAAACTACTCACACATCATTGGCAGGGCATCAAGGTTGGTGTAGAGGCCCTCCATGATCGAATCCCCCTCCGGCAGAGTACGGGAAAAGCCACAAGATGTGATCTCACGAGAACAGAAGCTTGCAACAGTGGAAAAGTGAAGGAAATATGCCCTAGAGGCAATAATAAAGTATTATTTATTTCCTTATATCATGATAAATGTTTATTATTCATGCTAGAATTGTATTAACCGGAAACATAATACATGTGTGAATACATAGACAAACAGAGTGTCACTAGTATGCCTCTACTTGACTAGCTCGTTAATCAAAGATGGTTATGTTTCCTAGCCATAAACATGAGTTGTCATTTGATTAACGGGATCACCTCATTAGGAGAATGACGTGATTGACATGACCCAATCCGTTAGCTTAGCACCCGAACGTTTAGTATGTTGCTATTGCTTTCTTCATGACTTATACATGTTCCTATAACTATGAGATTATGCAACTCCCGTTTACCGGAGGAACACTTCGTGTGCTACCAAACGTCACAACGTAAATGGGTGATTATATTGGTGCTCTACAGGTGTCTCCAAAGGTACTTGTTGGGTTGGCGTATTTCGAGATTAGGATTTGTCACTCCGATTGTCGGAGAAGTATCTCTGGGCCCACTCGGTAATGCACATCACCATAAGCCTTGCAACCATTGTGACTAATGAGTTAGTTGCGGGATGATGTATTACGGAACGAGTAAAGAGACTTGCCGGTAACGAGATTGAACTAGGTATCGAGATACCGACGGTCGAATCTCGGGCAAGTAACATACCGATGACAAAGGGAACAACGTATGTTGTTATGCGGTCTGACCGATAAAGATCTTCGTAGAATATGTGCGAGCCAATATGGGCATCCAGGTCCCGCTATTGGTTATTGACCGGAGAGGTGTCTCGGTCATTTCTACATAGTTCTCGAACCCGAAGGGTCCGCACGCTTAAAGTTACGATGACAGTTATATTATGAGTTTATATGTTTTGATGTACCGAAGGTTGTTCGGAGTCCCGGATGTGATCACGGACATGACGAGGAGTCTCGAAATGGTCGAGACATAAAGATTGATATATTGGACGACTATATTCGGACACCGGAAGTGTTCCGGAGAAGTTTCGGATTAAACCGGAGTGCCGGAGGGGTTACCGGAACCCCCCGGGGAAGTATTGGGCCTTAGTGGGCCTTGAGGGGAGAGAGAGGGCAGCAGCCAGGAGGTGGCGCGCCCCCTCCCAGGAGGAGTCCTAGTTGGACTAGGAGAGGGGGGCGCAGCCCCCTTTCCCTCTCCCTCTCCCTCTCTTTCCTTCCCCCTTCTTTTCCTAGTAGGACTAGGAAAGGGGAGTCCTACTCCTACTAGGAGGAGGACTCCCCCCCCTCTCCTTGGCGCGCCCATAGGCAGCCGGCCTCCCCCTTGCTCCTTTATATACGGGGGCAGGGGGCACCTCTCTACACACTTGATATACGATATTTTAGCCGTGTGCGGTGCCCCCCTCCACCATATTACACCTCGATAATACCGTTGCGGAGCTTAGGCGAAGCCCTGCGTCGGTGGAACATCATCATCGTCACCACGCCGTCGTGCTGACGAAACTCTCCCTCAACACTCGGCTGGATCGGAGTTCGAGGGACGTCATCGAGCTGAACGTGTGTAGAACTTGGAGGTGCCGTACGTTCGGTACTTGATCGGTCGGATCGTGAAGACGTACGACTACATCAACCGCGTTGTGATAACGCTTCCGCTGTCGGTCTACGAGGGTACGTGGACAACACTCTCCCCTCTCGTTGCTATGCATCACCATGATCTTGCGTGTGCGTAGGAAATTTTTTGAAATTACTACGTTCCCCAACAGTGGTATCAGAGCCAGGTTTTATGAGTTGATACTATGCACGAGTAGAACACAAGTGAGTTGTGGACGATATAAGTCATACTGCTTACCAGCATGTCATACTTTGGTTCAGCGGTATTGTGAGATGAAGCGGCCCGGACCGACATTACGCGTACGCTTACGCGAGACTGGTTTCACCGTTCGGAGCACTCGTTGCTTAAAGGTGACTGGCGGGTGTCTGTCTCTCTCACTTTAGTTGAACCGAGTGTGGCTACGCCCGGTCCTTGCGAAGGTTAAAACAGCACCAACTTGACAAACTATCGTTGTGGTTTTGATGCGTAGGTAAGAACGGTTCTTGCTAAGCCCGTAGCAGCCACGTAAAACTTGCAACAACAAAGTAGAGGACGTCTAACTTGTTTTTGCAGGGCATGTTGTGATGTGATATGGTCAAGACATGATGTGATATAATTTGTTGTATGAGATGATCATGTTTTGTAACCGAGTTATCGGCAACTGGCAGCAGCCATATGGTTGTCGCTTTATTGTATGAGATGCAATCGCCATGTAATAATTTTACTTTATCACTAAGCGGTAGCGATAGTCGTAAAAGCAATGAGTTGGCGAGACGACAACGATACTACGATGGAGATCAAGGTGTCGCGTCGGTGATGATGGTGATCATGACGGTGCTTCGGAGATGGAGATCACGAACACGGTGCTTCGGAGATGCACATCACGAACACGGTGCGCCGGTAACGACGGTGATCATAACGGTGCTTCGAAGATGGAGATCACAAGCACGGTGCTTCGGAGATGGAGATCACAAGCACAAGATGATGATGGCCATATCATATCACTTATATTGATTGCATGTGATGTTAATCCTTTATGCATCTTATCTTGCTTTGATTGACGGTAGCATTATAAGATGATCTCTCACTAAAATTTCAAGATAAAAGTGTTCTCCCTGAGTATGCACCGTTGCGAAAGTTCTTCGTGCTGAGACACCACGTGATGATCGGGTGTGATAGGCTCTACGTTCAAATACAACGGGTGCAAAGCAGTTGCACACGTGGAATACTCAGGTTAAACTTGACGAGCCTAGCATATGCAGATATGGCCTCGGAACACAGAGACCGAAAGATCGAGCGTGAATCATATAGTAGATATGATCAACATAGTGATGTACACCATGGAAACTACTCCATCTCACGTGATGATCGGACATGGTTTAGTTGATTTGGATCACGTAATCACTTAGATGATTAGAGGGATATCTATCTAAGTGGGAGTTCTTAAGTAATATGATTAATTGAACTTAAATTTATCATGAATTTAGTACCTGATAGTATCTTGCTTGTCTATGTTAATTGTAGATAAATGGCCAGTGTTGTTGTTCCGTTGAATTTTAATGCGTTCCTTGAGAAAGCTAAGTTGAAAGATGATGGTAGCAATTACACGGACTGGGTCCGTAACTTGAGGGTTATCCTCATTGCTGCACAGAAGAATTACATCCTGGAAGCACCGCTAGGTGCCAGGCCTCCTGCAAGAGCTACGCCAGAAGTTATGAATGTATGGCAGAGCAAAGCTGATGACTACTCAATAGTTCAGTGTGCCATGCTTTACGGCTTAGAACCGGGCCTTCAACGACGTTTTGAACGTCATGGAGCATATGAGATGTTCCAGGAGTTGAAGTTAATATTTCAAGCAAATGCCCGGATTGAGAGATATGAAGTCTCCAATAAGTTCTATAGCTGCAAGATGGAAGAGAATAGTTCTGTCAGTGAGCATATACTCAGAATGTCTGGGTATAATAATCACTTGATTCAACTGGGAGTTCAACTTCCGGATGATTGCGTCATTGACAGAATTCTTCAATCACTGCCACCAAGCTACAAGAGCTTCGTGATGAACTATAACATGCAAGGGATGGATAAGACAATTCCCGAGCTCTTCGCAATGCTAAAGGCAGCGGAGGTAGAAATCAAAAAGGAGCATCAAGTGTTGATGGTCAGTAAAACCACTAGTTTCAAGAAAAAGGGCAAAGGGAAGAAGAAAGGGAACTTCAAGAAGAACAGCAAGCAAGTTGCTGTTCAGGAGAAGAAATCCAAATCTGGACCTAAGCCTGAAACTGAGTGCTTCTACTGTAAGCAGACTGGTCACTAGAAGCGGAACTGCCCCAAGTATTTGGCGGATAAGAAGGATGGCAAGGTTAACAAAGGTATATGTGATATACATGTTATTGATGTGTACCTTACTAATACTCGCAGTAGCACCTGGGTATTTGATACTGGTTCTGTTGCTAATATTTGCAACTCGAAACAGGGGCTACGGATTAAGCGAAGATTGGCTAAGGATGAGGTGACGATGCGCGTGGGAAATGGTTCCAAAGTTGATGTGATCGCCGTCGGCACGCTACCTCTACATCTACCTTCGGGATTAGTTTTAGACCTAAATAATTGTTATTTGGTGCCAGCGTTGAGCATGAACATTATATCTGGATCTTGTTTAATGCGAGACGGTTATTCATTTAAATCAGAGAATAATGGTTGTTCTATTTATATGAATAATATCTTTTATGGTCATGCACCCTTGAAGAGTGGTCTATTTTTAATGAATCTCGATAGTAGTGATACACATATTCATAATGTCGAAGCCAAAAGATGCAGAGTTAATAATGACAGTGCAACTTATTTGTGGCACTGCCGTTTGGGTCATATCGGTGTAAAGCGCATGAAGAAACTCCATACTGATGGAATTTTGGAATCACTTGATTTTGAATCACTTGGTACTTGCGAACCGTGCCTCATGGGCAAGATGACCAAAACACCGTTCTCCGGAACTATGGAGAGAGCAACAGATTTGTTGGAAATCATACATACAGATGTATGTGGTCCGATGAATATTGAGGCTCGTGGCGGATATCGTTATTTTCTCACCTTCACAGATGATTTGAGCAGATATGGGTATATCTACTTAATGAAACATAAGTCTGAAACATTTGAAAAGTTCAAAGAATTTCAGAGTGAAGTTGAAAATCATCGTAACAAGAAAATAAAATTCCTACGATCTGATCGTGGAGGAGAATATTTGAGTTACGAGTTTGGCCTACATTTGAAACAATGCGGAATAGTTTCGCAACTCACGCCACCCGGAACACCACAGCGTAATGGTGTGTCCGAACGTCGTAATCGTACTTTATTAGATATGGTGCGATCTATGATGTCTCTTACTGATTTACCGCTATCGTTTTGGGGTTATGCTTTAGAGACGGCTGCATTCACTCTAAATAGGACACCATCGAAATCCGTTGAGACGACGCCTTTTGAACTATGGTTTGGCAAGAAACCAAAGTTGTCGTATCTTAAAGTTTGGGGTTGCGATGCTTATGTGAAGAAACTTCAACCTGATAAGCTCGAACCTAAATCGGAGAAATGTGTCTTCATAGGATACCCAAAGGAGACTGTTGGGTACACCTTCTATCACAGATCCGAAGGCAAGATATTCGTTGCTAAGAATGGATCCTTTCTAGAGAAGGAGTTTCTCTCGAAAGATGTGAGTGGGAGGAAAGTAGAACTTGATGAGGTAACTGTACCTGCTCCCTTATTGGAAAGTAGATCATCGCAGAAATCAGTTTCTGCGACACCTACACCAATTAGTGAGGAAGTTAATGATAATGATCATGAAACTTCAGATCAAGTTATTACTGAACTTCGTAGGTCAACTAGATCAAGATCCGCACCAGAGTGGTACGGTAATCCTGTTCTGGAGGTCATGTTACTAGACCATGGCGAACCTACGAACTATGAAGAAGCGATGGTGAGCCCAGATTCCGCAAAATGGCTTGAAGCCATGAAATCCGAGATGGGATCCATGTATGAGAACAAAGTATGGACTTTGGTTGACTTGCCCGATGGTCGGCAAGCCATTGAAAACAAATGGATCTTCAAGAAGAAGACTGACGCTGATGGTAATGTTACTGTCTATAAAGCTCGACTTGTTGCGAAAGGTTTTCGACAAGTTCAAGGGATTGACTACGATGAGACCTTCTCACCCGTAGCGATGCTTAAGTCTGTCCGAATCATGTTAGCAATTGCCGCATTTTATGATTATGAAATTTGGCAAATGGATGTCAAAACTGCATTCCTGAATGGATTTCTGGAAGAAGAGTTGTATATGATGCAACCGGAAGGTTTTGTCGATCCAAAGGGAGCTAACAAAGTGTGCAAGCTCCAGCGATCCATTTATGGACTGGTGCAAGCCTCTCGGAGTTGGAATAAACGCTTTGATAGTGTGATCAAAGCATTTGGTTTTATACAGACTTTTGGAGAAGCCTGTATTTACAAGAAAGTGAGTGGGAGCTCGATAGCATTTCTGATATTATATGTGGATGACATATTACTGATTGGAAATGATATAGAATTTCTGGATAGCATAAAGGGATACTTGAATAAGAGTTTTTCAATGAAAGACCTCGGTGAAGCTGCATATATATTAGGCATAAAGATCTATAGAGATAGATCAAGACGCTTAATTGGACTTTCACAAAGCACATACCTTGACAAAGTTTTGAAGAAGTTCAAAATGGATCAAGCAAAGAAAGGGTTCTTGCCTGTACTACAAGGTGTGAGATTGAGTAAGACTCAATGCCCGACCACTGCAGAAGATAGAGAGAAGATGAAAGATGTTCCCTATGCTTCAGCCATAGGCTCTATCATGTATGCAATGCTGTGTACCAGACCTGATGTGTCCCTTGCTATAAGTTTAGCAGGGAGGTACCAAAGTAATCCAGGAGTGGATCACTGGACAGCGGTCAAGAACATCCTGAAATACCTGAAAAGGACTAAGGATATGTTTCTCGTTTATGGAGGTGACAAAGAGCTCATCGTAAGAGGTTACGTTGATGCAAGCTTTGACACTGATCCGGACGATTCGAAATCGCAAACCGGATACGTATTTACATTGAACGGTGGAGCTGTCAGTTGGTGCAGTTCTAAGCAAAGTGTCGTGGCGGGATCTACGTGTGAAGCGGAATACATAGCTGCTTCGGAAGCAGCAAATGAAGGAGTCTGGATGAAGGAGTTCATATCCGATCTAGGTGTCATACCTAGTACATCGGGACCAATGAAAATCTTTTGTGACAATACTGGTGCAATTGCCTTAGCAAAGGAATCCAGATTTCACAAGAGGACCAAGCACATCAGAAGACGCTTCAATTCCATCCGGGATTTAGTCCAGGTGGGAGACATAGAAATTTGCAAGATACATACGGATCTGAATGTTGCAGACCCGCTGACTAAGCCTCTTCCACGAGCAAAACATGATCAGCACCAAGACTCCATGGGTGTGAGAATCATTACTGTGTAATCTAGATTATTGACTCTAGTGCAAGTGGGAGACTGAAGGAAATATGCCCTAGAGGCAATAATAAAGTATTATTTATTTCCTTATATCATGATAAATGTTTATTATTCATGCTAGAATTGTATTAACCGGAAACATAATACATGTGTGAATACATAGACAAACAGAGTGTCACTAGTATGCCTCTACTTGACTAGCTCGTTAATCAAAGATGGTTATGTTTCCTAGCCATAGACATGAGTTGTCATTTGATTAACGGGATCACCTCATTAGGAGAATGACGTGATTGACATGACCCAATCCGTTAGCTTAGCACCCGATCGTTTAGTATGTTGCTATTGCTTTCTTCATGACTTATACATGTTCCTATAACTATGAGATTATGCAACTCCCGTTTACCGGAGGAACACTTTGTGTGCTACCAAACGTCACAACGTAAATGGGTGATTATAAAGGTGCTCTACAGGTGTCTCCAAAGGTACTTGTTGGGTTGGCGTATTTCGAGATTAGGATTTGTCACTCCGATTGTCGGAGAAGTATCTCTGGGCCCACTCGGTAATGCACATCACTATAAGCCTTGCAAGCATTGTGACTAATGAGTTAGTTGCGGGATGATGTATTACGGAACAAGTAAAGAGACTTGCCGGTAACGAGATTGAACTAGGTATCGAGATACCGACGATCGAATCTCGGGCAAGTAACATACCGATGACAAAGGGAACAACGTATGTTGTTATGCGGTCTGACCGATAAAGATCTTCGTAGAATATGTGGGAGCCAATATGGGCATCCAGGTCCCGCTATTGGTTATTGACCGGAGAGGTGTCTCGGTCATGTCTACATAGTTCTCGAACCCGAAGGGTCCGCACGCTTAAAGTTACGATGACAGTTATATTATGAGTTTATATGTTTTGATGTACCGAAGGTTGTTCGGAGTCCCGGATGTGATCACGGACATGACGAGGAGTCTCGAAATGGTCGAGACATAAAGATTGATATATTGGACGACTATATTCGGACACCGGAAGTGTTCCGGAGAAGTTTCGGATTAAACCGGAGTGCCGGAGGGTTACCGGAACCCCCCGGGGAAGTATTGGGCCTTAGTGGGCCTTGAGGGGAGAGAGAGGGCAGCAGCCAGGAGGTGGCGCGCCCCCTCCCAAGAGGAGTCCTAGTTGGACTAGGAGAGGGGGGCGCAGCCCCCTTTCCCTCTCCCTCTCCCTCTCTTTCCTTTCCCCCTTCTTTTCCTAGTAGGACTAGGAAAGGGGAGTCCTACTCCTACTAGGAGTAGGACTCCCCCCCTCTCCTTGGCGCGCCCATAGGCAGCCGGCCTCCCCCTTGCTCCTTTATATACGGGGGCAGGGGCACCTCTCTACACACTTGATATACGATATTTTAGCCGTGTGCGGTGCCCCCCTCCACCATATTACACCTCGATAATACCGTTGCGGAGCTTAGGAGAAGCCCTGCGTCGGTGGAACATCATCATCGTCACCACGCCGTCGTGCTGACGAAACTCTCCCTCAACACTCGGCTGGATCGGAGTTCGAGGGACGTCATCGAGCTGAACGTGTGTAGAACTTGGAGGTGCCGTACGTTCGTTACTTGATCGGTCGCATCGTGAAGACGTACGACTACATCAACCGCGTTCTGATAACGCTTCCGCTGTCGGTCTACGAGGGTACGTGGACAACACTCTCCCCTCTCGTTGCTATGCATCACCATGATCTTGCGTGTGTGTAGGAAATTTTTTGAAATTACTACGTTCCCCAACAAAAAGTAGTTTTGGTGTACCCCTAGTATACGGGAAATCTTTGGGTATTTATAGAGCTGGAATTAGGGTTAGGGGAGTCCTGAGGGGCCCACAAGCATGGGGCGCCCCCCTAGGGCGTGACTCTAGGGCTTATGGCCCTCTCATGGCTCCTTTAGCCTCCTCCTGAAACTTTGTGGTTGTCTTTTGGTGCAAGAAAAATCCTCAAAAAGTTCCGTTCTGTTTGGACTCCGTTTGGTATTGATTCTCTGCAAAAGACAAAAACAAGGAAAAAACAGCAACTCGCACTGGGCACTAGGTTAATAAGTTAGACCCGAAAAATGATATAAAATAGCATAATAATGCATATAAAACATCCAAGATGGATAATATAATAGCATCGAACAATAAAAAATTATAGATACGTTGGAGACGTATCACTTTATAGAATGCTTCATGTGCTTCACTAGTATAATCGAAGTTTGGATTGCCTATTTCACTACACATCAATATTAATTATTAGAGCATGTCCTAGTGAGGA
The DNA here is from genome assembly GCF_018294505.1 of Triticum aestivum. NCBI lineage: Eukaryota > Viridiplantae > Streptophyta > Magnoliopsida > Poales > Poaceae > Triticum > Triticum aestivum. The sequence continues at coordinate 276,030,750 of NC_057811.1, forward strand.
AAGGATGATGGAGACTATGGTTCCCCCACAAGTCGGGATGAGACTCTCGACCAAATAAAAAAACAAAATAAAAGGTAAGGCCAAAAAGAGCCCAAGAAAAAAGAAGGAAAAAAGAAAACAAAAGAGAAAACAAAAAAAGAGAAAAGAGAGAAGGGGCATGCTAATTCCACACTTGTGCTTCAAAGTAGCACCTTGTTTTTCATATAAACAGTCTCCTCTGTTGTCACTTCCATATACTAGTGGGAATTTTTCATTATAGAGTTAGATGCACACCCACTTAGTTTCTAGTTTGAGTTTTCATACACTTATAGCTCTTGGCAATCCCTACTCCTCGCATTGATATCAACTGATGGGCATCTCCATATATAGCCCGTTGATTAGTCGCGTCAATGTGAGACTTTCTTCCTTTTTTGTCTTCTCCATATTAATCTCTACCACCTTATTTTATTCCACCCATAGTGCTATATCCATGGCTTGCGCTCATGTATTGCATGGGGGTTGAAAAACCTGAAGTGCATTAAAAAGTATGAACGAATTGCTTGGCTGACACCGGGGTAGTACATGATAAATACTTTGTGTTAGGAAGATGGAGCATGATAAGGCTATATGATTTTGTAGGGATAACGTTCTTGAGCATTGATATTTTGAAAGACATGATTGTTTGATGGGATGCCTGAATATTGATGTCTTTATGTCAAATTATGGACTATTGCTTTGAATCACTCATGTCTTAACATTCATGCCATGATTAGATTAGATTATATAATCAAGATTATGCTAGATAGCATTCCACATCAAAAATTATCTTTTTCACCATTTACCTACTCAAGGACGAGCAGGAATTAAGCTTGCGGATGCTGATACATCTCCGTTGTATCTATAATTTTTTATTGTTCCATGCCAATATTATACAACTTTCACATACTTTTGGCAACAATTTATATGATTTATTGGACTAACATATTGTTCCAGTGCCTAGTGCCAGTTCCTATTTGTTGCATGTTTTTTGTTTCGCAGAATATCTATATCAAACGAAGTCCAAACGCGATAAAACTTTATGAAGACTTATTTTGAAATATATGTCAATTTTTGGAAGAAGAATCAACGCAATACGGTGCTCGAGGGGCCCACTAGGCACCAGGGCACGCCAGGCGCGTCCTGATGGGTAGTGGGCACCTCGTTAGGCAGTTGATGCCCTTCTTTCACCGCAAGAAAGATAATTTATGGATAAAAATCCCCTCAAAACTTCAGCCCAATCGGAGTTACGGATCTCCGGGAATTCAAGAAACGATGAAGGGCCATAAAACAGGAACGCGAAATAGAAGAGAATAGAGAGAGAGAGAGAGAGAGAGAGAGATAGAGAGAGAGAGATCCAATCTAGGATGGGCTCCTGCCCCTCCGCTGCCATGGCGGCCATGGACCAGATGTGGAACTCTCCTTGAATCTAGGGGGGCCAAGGAAGAAGAAGAAGGAGGGGGCTCTCTCCCCCTCCCTCCCGGTGGCGCCGGAATGGTGTCGGGACCAACAACTTTGCCGTCGTCACCAACAACTCTCTCCCCCTTAATGCAGTGGTGTAACGCCTCTTATCCCCACTGTAATCTCTACTTAAACATGGTGCTTAATGCTATATATTAATATCCAATGATGTATGGCGATCCTATTATGTTTGGGTAGATCTGTTTTGTCCTATGGGTTGATTGATGGTCGTGATTGGTTTGACTTGTATATTTAATTTTCGTGTTGTCCTATGGTGCCCACTGTGTCACGCAAGCGTGAGGGATTCTGTTGTAGGGTGTTGCAATACATTCATGATTCACTTATAGTGGTTGATGTGAGTGACTGAAAGTCTGAAACACATACCCGAGTAAGGGAGTTGTTGTGTATGGGATAAAGAGGACTTGACAATTAATGCTATGGTTGGGTTTTACCTTAATGATCTTTGGTAGTCATCGATGCTTTCTAGACTTCCAGTCATAAGTGCATATGATCCAAGTACCGAAAGTATGTTAGCTCATGCCCGTTCCTCGTATAAAATTGCAATACTGATTACCGGTCTAGTTATCAATTGCCTATGGCAAAATCTTTCTCTTGTGTTATAAAAATCTTTCTACTAAACAACTAAATATTATTATCTTGCAAATTACTCCAACGCTCTATTTGGATGTCTGTATTGAAGGGCTCCGTATTGCATTGGCTGGAATATCAAGTCAGCAAGGAAATTGAAATGGAGAGGGATACAAATTCACTTGTTTGGTTGTCACTGAACTGGGTCACTGAATCTTAGTGAGGTTAAAATACCAAATCGTGTTTGGATGACAAACTCTCGAATTTGTACATTTAAATGAATTAGAAGATTATGCTTTGTTCTACATACCTCAAAACAAAATCTGTACAATATATGACTATTATTCAGAGCATATGAAGGTAGGGAGAAAATAGCAAGGAAGGGGAAGTGCTTCAGGCTCAAAGCTTACTGCTGACCAAGATTGCATCCCCTAATTAAGTCATCGACCTATTTTACCTAGAAATAGTGCTTCATACTTAAACACCACTAACCTAATAATTCACAAAAAGAGCTTCATATTAACATTGAAAATGTGTATTGTGTAGCGAGCAGGACATGCATTGAAGGAGCTACCAACGGCGCTTACAACATAGAGCGCCGTCAGCGTGGTGCTTGTGGAGGGGCTGGTAGTGGCAGCTGGGGAGGGGTCTTGGAGGTCGGCGAGCGCGAGGGATGACCGGATGAGGGCGGCAGCAGAGATCCCTGCTCCTCTCCTTTATCTCTATGGACGGCGAGGGGTTCCTTTGAAGGCGACGAGAGAAAGGGACAAGTGCATAGCTCCTTGCTCCTCTCCTCGGCGGGGAGGCTCAGAGGGACGAGTGCGGCGGCAGATCTCCCTGCTCCCCGGCGCCGGGGGGCGTCCTTAGAGTCCAGTGAGCGCGTGGTACGAGGGCGGAGCTCCACAGTCGGCGGTGGCGGGGGACCTCCACGGCCGTCTGTTTTCTGAGCGAGATGAAGGGGTACGTTTGCGGGAGCGAGCGTTTCCGAGCAAATCGGAGGCCTCAGGCTCGGTATTCGGGAGCGATGTGCACAAGTGGGAAAATCATGCTCTGTATTGACGTACGTTTCCACCTTCCAATACAAAGGCAATCCAAACAGCTAAACTGGAACTTCCCAATACTAGTTCATAATTCGGAGCCTGAATGCATACATCCAAAAGCAGTGCTAGTTTTATTCTTGCAAAGTAGTTCTAGCATCGCACCTAGAAAATAGTTTCATACTTGTTCTAGGTAAAACGAATGTTAAGTGTGCGTAGAGTTGTATCGGTGGTCGACAGAACTTGAAGAGAATATAAATCTTACCTTTAGCTCCTAGTTGGGTTCGACACTCTTATTTATCGAAAAAACTACAATTGATCCCCTATACTTGTGGGTTATTACTAGTGGATCCAAAAATTTGTAACTTGAGTAGTGTGGCCATCAAAGTGAATGAGGGTGTATACTTTTAGAGAAAATAAGGTCTATGGTAGGGTGACCCCATGTCCCCAATGTTATGTAACATTGTTGCTGACATGTTGGCTATTCTGATTGAACGCGCCAAGCAGGACGGACAGATTGCAGGAGTAATGCCACACTGCATGGACGGTGGCCTCTCTGTTTTGCAATATGCTGAAAACATGATTATTTTGATGGAACATGACCTGGGCAAGGCTCGAAACGTGAAACTCTTTCTTTCAGGGTTTGAGAAAATGTGAGGTCTCCAAATTAACTTCCATAAAAGCGAAATTTTCTACTTCGGAGAAGCCGTTGAGGCGGCAGCCGATTATGCTGACTTGTTTGGTCGCACACGTGGCCAATTCCTGATTAAATACCGATTCGTTATCGGCGTCTCACTACTGAGGATTGGAAACATGTAGAGGATGGCCTAGAGAAACGACTGATTACTTGAAAAGGAAAACTGCTCTCAATTGGAGGACGACTGGATTAACTCTATCCTCACAAATATGGTTCTCTACATGCTTTATTTATTCCAACTCCCAGAAGTGGTCCTGCAAAGACTGGACTATTTTAGTTCCAGATTTTTTTGGCAAGGAGATGGTGAAAAAAATACATGCTGACCAAATGGAGTGTGTTTTCAATACCAAAAGACCAAGGTGGCCTTGGAATTCATGACTCACGGGTTCAGAATGAGGCCCTACTTAGTAAATGGTTCTTCAAACTTCCTCCTGAGAATTGTGTTTGGTAAACCATGCTGCGCAACAAGATCTAGGCCAAAACACGCTGTCTCGGGCATATTGGAAACCTGGAGATTCACACTTTTGGGCTGACCTAATGGCGTTGAGGAAACATCTCTTTCACGTTGGGTCTTTCGGGATAAAGGATGAGTCATAGATTTGTTTCTGGGAAGACATCTGAGTAGGCAATGCCAGTCTCCGAGAACAATATCTAGCCTTGTACATCATTACTCGCGATAAGGATAATACTATTGCGCAGGTGCTCATCTCATTCTTGTGATTTTCAATCAGGCGGGATTTGACTGGCCCCCGATTTCTGTCATGGCATAATCTTTTACTCAAGTTGGCTTCGATTAACTTGACACAAGGCCTGGATGTGTTTCGCTCAAACCTTAATGTATCGGGTTCTTTCATAGTAGACTCTACGTGCCGTCTGCTCACGCATTTTAAGGTACCGATGAGTAGTAAGAAGAAGATTTGGAAGTCGAAGATTCCACTAAAAGTAAAATCTTAATGTGGTATCTTCGTAGGAGAGTTGTGCTAATCAAAGACAACCTTGCGCAAAGCTGGCCAGGGAGAAAGAAGTGTTGTTGTCTCTACTCTTGACGAGACAATCAAAGTCAAACACCTCTTTTTCAATGTAAGTTTGCAGGCTCTATGTGATCAGTCATCCAAATAGCGTTAAATTTGTATCCACCCACAAGTGTTGGCAATTTGTTTGGTCATTGGTTGGGCGGTATTCCAAATAGGTTCAAAATGCTAATAAGGGTTGGAGTGTATGCCTTAATTTGGTCGCTTTGGCTACGTAGAAATGATTTGGTTTTTAATGATAAAAATGCTTTCCTCTGCAGGTTATATTCTGGTGTACACACTCACTTGTGGTCTACGCTACAATGAACAGAGTAACCACTGATGTTCAAGGCAGTCTTAACACAATTGGTACAGGTGGCTACGAAGGTTTTTCCCAACGTGGCTGGCAACGTAACCTCCGGACTGGTTCATCACCACTTTTGACATAGGCATAGTGTCAGCTCATAGGACTACTATTGCCGATTTCTCGGTTTTGTTTCATTTCTTTTTACTAGAATTTTAGGGTTTGGCCGCGTGAATCATAGTTAGAGGCCGAGTGTTACTCATAATGCTTTTTATCCGCTTAATGATACATTTTGAGAAAATAAAAGTGCTTTTATCAAAAAAGAAACTCGTTAAACAGGGTAAGTAATAGAACAGATGTAGCACAACACCCCATGAAAGTATTTGTACGTAATAAACGTGTATATTCTCTCATATTTAGAGGATTCAAAAAAAAGATGATCAAGTATTTGCATCTATTTTAACCATTTTTTCTGAGATTATCTGTTCGGATCACGACATAGATCAAAGGCTGAAGATGTTTCTGTAGGTGCATGTGTTGGGGAACGTAGTAATTTCAAAAAAATCCTACGCACACACAGGATCATGGTGATGCATAGCAACGAGAGGGAAGAGTGTTGTCCACGTACCCTCGTAGACCGAAAGCGGAAGTGTTAGCACAACGCGGTTGATATAGTCGTATGTCTTCACGATCCGACCGATCCAAGTACCGAACGTACGGCACCTCCGAGTTCAGCACACGTTCAGCTCGATGACGTCCCGCGAACTCCGATCCAGCAGAGCTTCACGGGAGAGTTCCGTCAGCACGACGGCGTGGTGACGGTGATGATGTTGCTACCGACGCAGGGCTTCGCCTAAGCACCGCTATGGTATGATCGAGGTGGAATATGGTGGAGGGGGGCACCGCACACGGTCGGAATAGATCAACAGATCAACTTGTGTGTCTAGAGGTGCCCCTGCCCCCGTATATAAAGGATAAGGGGGAGGAGGCCGGCGGCCACGATGAGGGCGCACCAGGGAGGAGTCCTACTCCCATCGGAGTAGGACTCCCTCTTTTCGTAGTTGGAGTAGGAGGGGGAAAGGAAGGGAAGGAGAGAGGGGGAAAGAAAGGGGGTGCCGCCCCCCTCGTTGTCCAATTCGGACTAGAGGAGATAGGGGCGCGCGGCCAGCCCTAGCCGCCCCTCCTCTTCTCCACTGACGCCCATCTTGGCCCATTAAACACCCCGTGTGGTTCCAGTAACCCCCCGGTACTCCGGTATATGTCCGAAACTCCCCGAAACCATTCCGGTGTCCGAACATAGTCGTCCAATATATCGATCTTTATGTCTCGACCATTTCGAGACTCCTCTTCATGTCCGTGATCATATCCGGGACTCCGAACTTCCTTCGGTACATCAAAACACAAAACTCATAATAACGATCGTCATCTAACTTTAAGCGTGCGGACCCTACGGGTTCGAGAACTATGTAGACATGACCGAGACACGTCTCCAGTCAATAACCAATAGCGGAACCTGGATGCTCATATTGGCTCCGACATATTCTACGAAGATCTTTATCGGTCAAACCGCGTAACAACATACGTTGTTCCCTTTGTCATCGGTATGTTACTTGCCCGAGATTCGATCGTCGGTATCTCAATACCTAGTTCAATCTCGTTACCGGAAAGTCTCTTTACTCGTTCCATAATACATCATCCCGCAACTAACTCATTAGTTACAATGCTTGCAAGGCTTATAGTGATGTGCATTACCGAGTGGGCCCAGAGATACCTCTCCGACAATCGGAGTGACAAATCCTAATCTCGAAATACGCCAACCCAACAAGTACCTTTGGAGACACCTGTAGAGAACCTTTATAACCACCCAGTTATGTTGTGACGTTTGGTAGCACACAAAGTGTTCCTCGGTAAACGGGAGTTGCATAGTCTCATAGTCACAGGAACATGTATAAGTCATGAAGAAAGCAATAGTAGAATACTAAACGATCAAGTACTAAGCTAACGGAATGGGTCAAGTCAATCACATCATTCTCCTAATGATGTGATCCCGTTAATCAAATAACAACTCATGTATATGGCTAGGAAACATAACCATCTTTGATCAACGAGCTAGTCAAGTAGAGGCATACTAGTGACACTCTGTTTGTCTATGTATTCACACAAGTATCATGTTTCCGGTTAATACCATTATAGCATGAATAATAAACATTTATCATGATATAAGGAAATAAATAATAACTTTATTATTGCCTCTAGGGCATATTTCCTTCAGTCTACCACTTGCACTAGAGTCAATAATCTAGGTTACATAGTAATGATTCTAACACCCATGGAGCCTTGGTGCTGATCATGTTTTGCTCGTGGAAGAGGCTTAGTCAACGGGTCTGCAACATTCAGATCCGTATGTATCTTGCAAATTTCTATGTCTCCCACCTGGACATGATCCCGGATGGAGTTGAAGCGTCTCTTGATGTGCTTGGTTCTCTTGTGAAATCTGGATTCCTTTGCCAAGGCAATTGCACCAGTATTATCACAAAAGATTTTCATTGGACCCGATGCACTAGGTATGACACCAAGATTGGATATGAACTCCTTCATCCAGACTCCTTCATTTGCTGCTTCCGAAGCAGCTATGTACTCCGCTTCACACGTAGATCCCACCACAACGCTTTGTTTAGAACTGCACCAACTGACAGCTCCACCGTTGAATGTAAACAAGTATCTGGTTTGCGATTTAGAATTGTCCGGATCAGTGTCAAACCTTGCATCGACGTAACTTTTTACGACTAGCTCTTTGTCACCTCCATAAACGAGAAACATATCCTAGTCCTTTTAAGGTATTTCAGGATGTTCTTGACCATTGTCCAGTGATCCACTCCTGGATTACTTTGGTACCTTCCTGCTAAACTTATAGCAAGGCACACATCAGGTCTGGTACACAGCATTGCATACATGATAGAGCCTATCGCTGAGGCATAGGGAACATCTTACATTTTATCTCTATCTTCTAAAGTGGTCGGGCATTGAGTCTGACTCAACTTCACACCTTGTAACACAGGCAAGAACCCTTTCTTTGCTTGATCCATTTTGAACTTCTTCAAAACTTTGTCAAGGTATGTGCTTTGTGAAAGTCCTATCAAGCGTCTTGATCTATCTCTATAGATCTTGATGCTTAATATGTAAGCAGCTTCACCGAGGTCTTTCATTGAAAATCTCTTATTGAAGTATCCTTTTATGCTATCCAGAAATTCTATATCATTTCCAATCAACAATATGTCATCTACATATAACATCAGAAATGCTACAGAGCTCCCACTCACTTTCTTGTAAATACAGGCTTCTCCAAAAGTGTGTATAAAACCATATGCTTTGATCACACTATCAAAACGTTTATTCTAACTCTGAGAGGCTTGCACCAGTCCATAAATGGATCGCTGGAGCTTGCACACTTTGTTAGCTCCCTTTGGATCGACAAAACCTTCTGGTTGCATCATATACAACTCTTCTTCGAGAAATCCATTCAGGAATGTAGCTTTGACATCCATTTGCCAAATTTCATAATCATAAAATGCGGCAATTGCTAACATGATTCAGACAGACTTAAGCATCGCTACGGGTGAGAAAGTCTCATCGTAGTCAATCCCTTGAACTTGTCGAAAACCTTTTGCAACAAGTCGAGCTTTATAGGCAGTAACATTACCGTCAGCGTCAGTCTTCTTCTTGAAGATCCATTTATTCTCAATGGCTTGCCTATCATCGGGCAAGTCAACCAAAGTTCACACTTTGTTCTCATACATGGATCCCATCTCAGATTTCATGGCCTCAAGCCATTTTACGGAATCTGGGCTCATCATCGCTTCCTCATAGTTCGTAGGTTTGTCATGGTCTAGTAACATGACCTCTAGAATAGGATTACCGTACCACTCTGGTGCGGATCTTACTCTGGTTAACCTACGAGGTTCAGTAGTAACTTGATCTGAAGTTTCATGATCAATATCATTAGCTTCCTCACTAATTGGTGTAGGTGTCACAGGAACCGGTTTCTGTGATGAACTACTTTCCAATAAGGGAGAAGGTACATTTACCTCATCAAGTTCTACTTTACTCCCACTCACTTCTTTCGAGAGAAACTCCTTCTCTAGAAAGGATCCAAATTTAGCAACAAAAGTCTTGCCTTCAGATCTGTGATAGAAGATGTACCCAACAGTTTCCTTTGGGTATCCTATGAAGACACATTTCTCCGATTTGGGTTCGAGCTTATCAGGTTGAAGCTTTTTCACATAAGCATCGCAGCCCCAAACTTTAATAAACGTCAACTTTGGTTTCTTGCCAAACCACAGTTCATAAGGCGTCGTCTCAACAGATTTCGATGGTGCCCTATTTAACGTGAATGCAGCCGTCTCTAAAGCATAACCCCAAAATGATAGCGGTAAATCAGTAAGAGACATCATAGATCGCACCATATCTAGTAAAGTACGATTACGACGTTCGGACACACCATTACGCTATGGTGTTCCGGGTGGCGTGAGTTGCGAAACTATTCCGCATTGTTTCAAATGTAAACAAAACTCGTAACTCAAATATTCTCCTCCACGATCAAATCCTAGAAACTTTATTTTCTTGTTATGATGATTTTCCACTTCAGTCTGAAATTCTTTGAACTTTTCAAATGTTTCAGACTTATGTCTCATTAAGTAGATATAACTATATCTGCTCAAATCATCTGTGAAGGTGAGAAAATAACGATACCCGCCGCGAGCCTCAACGTTCATTGGACCACATACATCAGTATGTATGATCTCCAACAAATCTGTTGCTCGCTCCATCGTTCTGGAGAACGGCATTTTAGTCATCTTGCCCATGAGGCATGGTTCGCAAGTACCAAGTGATTCATAATCAACTGATTCCAAAAGTCCATCAGTATGGAGTTTCTTCATGCGCTTTACACCAATATGACCTAAACGGCAGTGCCACAAATAAGTTGCACTATCATTATCAACTCTGCATCTTTTGGCTTCAATATTATGAATATGTGTATCACTACTATCGAGATTCAACAAAAATAGACCACTATTCAAGGGTGCATGACCATAAAAGATACTACTCATATAAATAGAACAACCATTATTCTCTGATTTAAATGAATAACCGTCTCGCATCAAACAAGATCCAGATATAATGTTCATGCTCAACGCTGGCCCCAAATAACAATTATTTAGGTCTAAAACTAATCCCGAAGGTAGATGTAGAGGTAGCGTGCCGACCGCGATCACATCGACTTTGGAACCATTTCCCACGCGCATCGTCACCTCATCCTTAGCCAATCTTCGCTTAATCCGTAGCCCCTGTTTCGAGTTGCAAATATTAGCAACAGAACCAGTATCAAATACCCAGGTACTACTGCGAGCATTAGTAAGGTACACATCAATAACATGTATATCACATATACCTTTGTTCACCTTGCCATCCTTCTTATCCGCCAAATACTTGGGGCAGTTCCGCTTCCAGTGACCAGTCTGCTTACAGTAGAAGCACTCAGTCTCAGGCTTAGGTCCAGACTTGGGTTTCTTCTCTTGAGCAGCAACTTGTTTGCTGTTCTTCTTGAACTTCCCCTTCTTCTTTCATTTGCCCTTTTTCTTGAAACTGGTGGTCTTGTTGACCATCAACACTTGATGCTCCTTCTTGATTTCTACCTCCGCAGCCTTTAGCATTGCGAAGAGCTCGGGAATCGTCTTATCCATCCCTTGCATATTATAGTTCATCACGAAGCTCTTGTAGCTTGGTGGCAGTGATTGAAGAATTCTGTCAATGACACTATCATCCGGAAGATTAACTCCCAGTTGAATCAAGTGATTGTTATACCCAGACATTCTGAGTATATGTTCACTGACAGAACTATTCTCTTCCATCTTGCATCTGTAGAACTTATTGGAGACTTCATATCTCTCAATCCCGGCATTTGCTTGAAATATTAACTTCAACTCTTGGAACATCTCATATGCTCCATGACGTTCAAAACGTCGCTGAAGTCCCGGTTCTAAGCCGTAAAGTATGGCACACTGAACTATCGAGTAGTCATCAGCTTTGCTCTGCCAGACATTCATAACATCTGGTGTTGCTCCTGCAGCAGGTCTGGCACCTAGAGGTGCTTCCAGGATGTAATTCTTCTGTGCAGCGATGAGGATAATCCTCAAGTTACGGACCCAGTCCGTGTAATTGCTACAATCATCTTTCAACTTTGCTTTCTCAAGGAACACATTAAAATTCCACGGAACAACAGCACGGGCCATCTATCTACAATCAACATAGACAAGCAAAATACTATCAGGTACTAAGTTCATGATAAATTTAAGTTCAATTAATCATATTACTTAAGAACTCCCACTTAGATAGACATCCCTCTAATCATCTAAGTGATCACGTGATCCAAATCAACTAAACCATGTCCGATCATCACATGAGATGGAGTAGTTTTCAGTGGTGAACATCACTATGTTGATCATATCTACTATATGATTCACGCTCGACCTTTCGGTCTCAGTGTTCCGAGGCCATATCTGCATATGCTAGGCTCGTCAAGTTTAACCTGAGTATTCTGCGTGTGCAACTGTTTTGCACCCGTTGTATTTGAACGTAGAGCTTATCACACCCGATCATCACGTGGTGTGTCAGCACGAAGAACATTCGCAACGATGCATACTCAGGGAGAACACTTTTATCTTGAAATTTTAGTGAGAGATCATCTCATAATGCTACCGTCAATCAAAGCAAAATAAGATGCATAAAATATAAACATGACATGCAATCAATATAAGTTATATGATATGGCCATCATCATCTTGTGCTTGTGATCTCCATCTCTGAAGCACCGTCATGATCACCATCATCACCGGTGTGGCACCTTGATCTCCATCGTAGCATCGTTGTCGTCTCCCCGACTTATGCTTCTACGACTATCGCTACCGCTCAGTGATAAAGTAAAGCATTACAGGGCGATTGCATTGCATACAATAAAGCGACAACCATATGGCTCCTGCCAGTTGCCGATAACTCGGTTACAAAACATGATCATCTCATACAATAAAATATAGCATCATGTCTTGACCATATCACATCACAACATGCCCTGCAAAAACAAGTTGGACGTCCTCTACTTTGTTGTTGCAAGTTCTACGTGGCTGCTACGGGCTGAGCAAGAACCGTTCTTACCTACGCATCAAAACCACAACGATAGGTCGTCAAGTTAGTGTTGTTTTAACCTTCTCAAAGACAGGGCGTAGCCACACTCGGTTCAACTAAAGTTGGAGAAACTGACACCCGCCAGCCACCTGTGTGCAAAGCACGTCGGTAGAACCAGTCTCGCGTAAGCGTACGCGTAATGTCGGTCCGGGCCGCTTCATCCAACAATACCGCCGAACCAAAGTGTGACATGCTGGTAAGTAGTATGACTTGTATTGCCAACAACTCACTTGTGTTCTACTCGTGCATATAACATCTACGCATAAAACCAGGCTCGGATGCCACTGTTGGGGAACGTAGTAATTTCAAAAAAATTCCTACACACACACAGAATCATGGTGATGCATAGCAACGAGAGGGGAGAGTCTTGTCCACGTACCCTCGTAGACCGAAAGCGGAAGCGTTAGCACAACGCGATTGATATAGTCGTACGTCTGCACGATCCGACCGATCCAAGCACCGAACGTACGGCACCTCCCAGTTCAACACACGTTCATCTCGATGACGTCCAGCGAACTCCGATCCAGCAGAGCTTCACGGGAGAGTTCCGTCAGCATGACGGCGTGGTGACGGTGATGATGTTGCTACCGACGCAGGGCTTCGCCTAAGCACCGCTACGATATGACCGAGGTGGAATATGGTGGAGGGGGCACCGCACACGGATGGAATAGATCAACAGATCAACTTGTGTGTCTAGAGGTGCCCCCCTGCCCCCGTATATAAAGGATGAGGGGGAGGAGGCTGGTGGCCAGGAGGAGGGCGCGCCAAGGAGGAGTCCTACTCCCACCGGGAGTAGGACTCCCTCTTTTCCAAGTTGGGGTAGGAGGGGGAAAGGAAGGGAAGGAGAGAGGGGGAAGGAAAGGGGGCGCCGCCCCCCACCTTGTCCAATTAGGACTAGAGGGGGAGGCGGCGCACGGCCAGCCCTAGCCGCCCCTCCTCTTCTCCACTAAGGCCCATCCTGGCCCATTAAACTCCCCGGGGGGTTCCGGTAACCCCCAGGTACTCGAGTATATGTCCGAAACTCCCCGAAACCATTCCGGTGTCCGAACATAGTCGTCCAATATATCGATCTTTATGTCTCGGCCATTTCGAGGCTCCTCGTCATGTCCGTGATCATATCCGGGACTCCGAACTTCCTTCGGTACATCAAAACACAAAACTCATAATACCGATCGTCATCTAACTTTAAGCGTGCGGACCCTACGGGTTCGAGAACTATGTAGACATGACCGAGACACGTCTCCAGTCAATAACCAATAGCGGAACCTAGATGCTCATATTGGCTCCTACATATTCTACGAAGATCTTTATCGGTCAAACCGCATAACAACATACGTTGTTCCCTTTGTCATCGGTATGTTACTTGCCCGAGATTCGATCATCGGTATCTCAATACCTAGTTCAATCTCGTTACCGGCAAGTCTCTTTACTCGTTCCGTAATACATCATCACGCAACTAACTCATTAGTTACAATGCTTGCAAAGCTTATAGTGATGTGCATTACCGAGTGGGCCCAGAGATACCTCTGCGACAATCGGAGTGACAAATCCTAATCTCGAAATACGCCAACCCAACAAGTACCTTTGGAGAAACCTGTAGAGCACCTTTATAACCACCCAGTTACATTGTGACGTTTGGTAGCACACAAAGTGTTCCTCCGGTAAACGGGAGTTGCATAATCTCATAGTCATAGGAACATGTATAAGTCATGAAGAAAGCAATAGCAGAATACTAAACGATCAAGAGCTAAGCTAACGGAATGGGTCAAGTCAATCACATCATTCTCCTAATGATGTGATCCCGTTAGTCAAATAACAACTCATGTCCATGGCCAGGGAACATAACCATCTTTGATCAACGAGCTAGTCAAGTAGAGGCATACTTGTGACACTTTGTTTGTCTATGTATTCACACAAGTATCATGTTTCCGGTTAATACCATTCTAGCATGAATAATAAATATTTATCATGATATAAGGAAATAAATAATAACTTTATTATTGCCTCTAGGGTATATTTCCTTCAGCATGCCCCTAGAATTTTCGTTACTCCTTCTATCCATCTATATAGGGCTTAATGCATTTTTCGACACTAATTTTGACCACATGTTTGAGCCATAATATATGACATGCAACTTACACAAAGCATATAGTCAAATTCGTACGTGAAAGGAGCTTCCAATGATATAATTTTCACCTTATACAACTCACATAATACTTGGGAAAAGTAACCTACCGGGCGGCTTGCGTGGGACGCTCTGGGGGCCACCAAACCCTAGCTAAAAAGCAAGCAGATCTCCTTCCTGAGGCCGCTGCCGCCGCCGGCGCTGGCAGCCGTGGCCGCGCCCGGCCGTCGAGGGTGGCGAGTGAGGATGGCGGGCCCCGATGGGCTCCCTTCGCGCGGATGCGGGACATCTATTAGGCGGCGCAGGGGTGGGGAGCGAATGACAGCGCAGGGAAGTAGTGGTCTGCACCGGCGCACAACAGGATGCCTGGAGGAGCGGCGGAGCTCGGCGAGGTCGGCGGCGGAGGCGAGGAGGCAGGTGGTGTGACGGTGCTGCCTGGCGGTAACGGTGCGAGTCCCCGGGATTGGAGGCGGTGCTGAGGTTTTCTGCCAGGGAGAGCCCTGGCGAGCAGAGGTCGGCCACCTCCGCGTCTGTGGGCACGCGGTGGTGCTTCCCTGGTGGCGCCGGCATGGGAGCGAGAGGGGATGGTGTGGACTAGATCTGGGCCTTCACGGGCCCGATCTAGGTCAGTGGGGCTGGACTGCTGCGTGGATGTCGCCTGGAGTTGGTGTCAACCGTAGCCTGCTCGTGCTGGAGGTGTTTGGAGGCTGCGGATCCTTTCCGGGTTCGAGGTGGAAGATGGACCTTGCTCCTCTGTTGTGCTGGATGTCAGGGACTACGTCTTTGTGACTACGACGACAAAGAGCTTCGATCGCGGCGATGCAAGGCTACATGGACGGTGCTTGTCCCAATCCTAAGAGGCCGGAGATGTGCGACGATACGGATGAAAGTCCTGCCCGGTTTCTATCGGGCTGGCGGCGACGGCGCCCGTAGGTGTCGCTCCGCTCCTTGGAGGCATCGTCGAGGTGTGTCGGCATCTCCCTTGTTCTCATTCGGAGTTGGTACTTGTCTCCGGGCGAAAGCCTAGATTCAGAGTCGGATCGGCGTGGCGGCGACGTCCTCGACGTTGTTCCTTTGTAGGGAGTATCTTGTTTGGAGACACGGCTTTGAGGTCCAATGTAGCATTCCATCGGTGATCGTTGTTGTCCAAGATTGATCTTGAGCGGCGGAATGTACGTCGTCGCCGTGGAATCCAAGACGGTGCCTTTTTCGGGACTTTCCATGTCCCACCATTCATTTGCCACCTCCTTCTCGACACCAAGAGTGGATGGTGCATTGACATGGGAGTTACCGTGGGAGTTGTTATTCTCCGGAGGTGACCGCGTCGAGATGTGGCCTTGGTGATTAGTCTAGGGCAGACCCTTTTGCTTTGTAGTTGTGCTGTCGGTGGCTGTCTTCGAACGTGCCTTGGTTTGGAGTTCGTACTGCACTTGTTGTTTGCAGCGAGTTGTAGTCGTCTTGTAATCAAATTCTGCCTTCTACAAAAATATGATACGCCTTAGACGTACTCTTGAAAAAAAAACATTATACAACTCATATACTATTAATCATATCAATTGTAAAGGACAATCTTAGAAACACATTAGACTATGTATATATATGGATGGAGGGAGTAGCATCGTCGTCGAATATCTCCTATGAACCTCAAACCACAAGAAATGCACGCATCTCTAGCCATCATCTCAACTTCTCTCTCTCAACGGCCCTATAGAAAACAAAGTGGATATTATCCCTACCATTCGACTCACACAGCCACACCCTTTCCTCCAACCTCAAGAAAATAATCTCCTGGACCTGGACACCAAAAGAACCTCACCCTCGTTCGGACATACTCCACTCCACTAACTGATCTTCGCCGGCAATGGCCACCCTTGTCAAGCACCTC
The DNA here is from genome assembly GCF_018294505.1 of Triticum aestivum. Classification (NCBI taxonomy): domain Eukaryota; kingdom Viridiplantae; phylum Streptophyta; class Magnoliopsida; order Poales; family Poaceae; genus Triticum; species Triticum aestivum. Next base: position 276,047,111 of record NC_057811.1, read on the forward strand.
ATCCTGTGCTCCAGCACTACCACATCGTCCTCGGCTTCTCCGTCCCCATCGAACCGTCGCTCGCCGTCGTCTCCGGATGGCGCCGACAAGCGCGCCCACCTGACGCAGTCGTCCACGCGCCGGCTCGCGGTCGCCGCGTCAACGGCAATGGTCGCAACGGCGGCACTTTCCGCCCGGCGACCCGCGGCGCCGCACCCAGCCATGGCCGCGGTGCGGGCATTGGCGCCCCCGGGAACCGTGCCGAGGTGGGGCACGAGGTCGTATGTCAGAGAGAGGTTCTTCGAGCCCGGGCTGACCACGGAGGAGGCCGCGGCGCGCATCCGGCAAACGGCGGAGGGGATGCGGACGCTTCGGCCAATGCTGGAGACCATGTCCTGGAAGTACGTACTGTTCTACGTGCGGCTCAAGTCCAAGTACCTCGACCTCGACCTCACCACTGCCATGGCCGGTGTCCCCGAGCCGCGCCGCCCCGAGTACATCCTCGTCGCTAACGAGCTCGTCGACAATATGACCGAGGTTAGAACCTTTTTTGTCTTGACGTTGAACTTGTGCGCAACAGTTTATTTGTTAATTTTCTGGATAGATACTGTATTTCATTCTGATGAAGTTGCCGTGCAGTTCGACCGGTTTGTGCGGACTCCGAAGGTGTACGAGTCGTACCTCTACTATGAGAAGACCCTGAAGTCGCTGGATGACGTGGCAGAGTTCCTTGGATGATCGTATATACTGTGTTTGTAGGTCTAGGAATGTATCCCCGTCGATCCCTTCCGTGAAGTGTCAATATTTACCGATATACCATAAATATGATGATATGAATTGCCATGTTGCTTCAGCAATTATGCATATACTCCCCGTCCGAAAAAACTTGTATGCACTTCTAGATACATCCATTTGAGGGACAAATTTTTTCGGACGCAGGGAGTACTAGATGACGCTTTCCTGGTTGCTTTCCGGTTTATGGAGGGTTTTTTTAAAGAAAAGGCATACGTCCGACTTTATAGATAAAGTCGTTAAACAGAGTATGAAACAGAGCAAGCAACCAACGAAACAGTAAACCATAGTATCAAGGCCAACAACCTCGGCACGCAGACCAACACAGTCACGGCATGCATGCCAAAAAGGCAACAAACTAACAGGAAGGAGAAGCGCGGTTAGGAATGAGCCCGACCATCAGGATTTTGCGGAGTCGGGGAAACGGCAAAAGCTCGAACTTTCTCAATCAGCACCTTCAGAGCATCCCAATCAGCAACCTTAGTCAATAATCTCCACTGCTGCAAGAACATACACATTTTAAATAGACCGTCAGCGGGCTTGTTAAAGAACAGATGCTCAATGATAAATTTATTCTTGGTTGTCTACAAAGCCCAATACAGAGTAGCAAACCCCAACCAGAATAAATGTTTGTTTTGGCCCTGGAGCCCAGAGGTAAGCACATGGAGCTCTGCAAAAGGAATTGGGTTCCCAGGACACCCCCATCTAGGAACTAATGCAACATCAGGCCATCTTGGCCAAGACACATCCAAAGAAAATATTATCGGAATCTGGGCTCCGGGGACCCAAGAAAGGTTCGAACTCTGGGGCGTGCTTGAAGAACCACGCCAAACTCTAGTTCTCTGCCCATTGCCTCACGACGACGCTCCGATATGCTTGAGCGAAAAGGAAGACGAACAACAAACACAACAGTTTACCCAGGTTCAGGCCACCTTGCGGTGTAAGACCCTACTCCTGCATTGTGGTGGACTGCCTCGCGAAGGAAGATGAATATGAGTGTACAAGGAAGATGAATTGCCTCGGGAGGGCTCAGGATTCGACCCTCTCTATGGTGGCATCTAGCCTATACTAATACTGGCCTCGGTCCTCCTCCCACGAAAACTCTAGGCGGGAAAGGTTGCCAACGGCCAATTTTGAAGGGGGACAGATGTACATCCTATCCTGACTAAACGTGGTCTTCGCCTGCCAAAGCTTCCTGCCATGACGCGGTGGTGGGCTCGGTGATGAACTCTGTCCTGGCGAGCCCGCTGTCCTGGTCTTCTTGCACCAAAGTGGCAACCTTTGAGGATTGCTTCAGGAACCCGCACGCTGTCCTTGCCTCCTTAGTACGAAAGAGGAAAGCATCCTTATCCGCGCCTTCTGGCATGGCTCTTCGCGCCGCTTGTCGTGGCTCGCGTCACCCACGTGCAGCGCGAGGCGGGCTTGGCGAGCCTAGAGATATCCGCCCTGCGAGGAGCCATGGGAGGAAGCTTTGGGGGGCCGCCCTGCGTGAGGCCCTCAGGAGCTCTTGACGACCCTTGCTGACGTTTGCCTCACGAGGCGGGGGCCCTCGTGAGGGTCTTGCTCGTGAAGCCTTGAAGCTTGGCCGCGCCGGGCCTTCTGATGGTGCCACGGGATGGGCCGCAGGCAGACGGGCCTAGGTACCCCCAGTCCCAAAGGCCCAACAGTAGCCCCCGGGAGACGGGGCGAACCTACGCGGGCCCCAACCGCCTGCGAGCCAGGCTCGACATGTGGCGCATAACGGGACGCGGGACGCCCCCACTTTCCCACAGCGCCTCCATAATCGTCTGTCTGACATAAAGTTGGCCACCGCTGGTTACGCGACCAGCATCGCCTTCCCACGCACCTGTCCTCCGTCTCCTTCCTTCTCGGGCAGGCATGCTTCTCCTCTGCCAGACCCACGCCGCTCTCGTCCCACTGCTGCCATGGCGCCGCAGGGCAAGAAGGGCAAGGCAGCGGCCGTGGCAGACAGGCGAGCGGGACCAGAGTCTGCCCTGGGCCGGTCCACGGTGCTCAATCTCGAAGGGCTCGACAAGGTCCACCCGTTGATTGTGGAAGACTCCAATGAATTTTCATCTTCCCGCGATCTTCTCTGGCTTGCTCCCCCCATTCTCGGACTTCTTCAATGCCGTCCTCTCGCACTACTAGGTGCATGCGCTACTCCTAGACCAAAAATCCGTCCTCCTCCTTTTAGGCTTTGCCTTCCTATGCGAAGCCTTTGTGGGTGTGACTCCCTGGGTGGCGCTACTCCGCCATTTCTTCTGCCTCCGGCTAACCACCACCGCAGCGCTCTGGATGCATGTCGCTCTATGCCGTGGGTGTGATGGCCGGTGATGGCATCGACATGGAGATTAACCATGAGGTGGAACGCTTCACGCGGCAATGGGTGTACATGGATGTGGCCCAGTTCAGGTCCCTACTGGAGACTCTGTCTTCCCCGGCGGTGGTGAGCTCTGGATGGGGGCACGAGAGGCTCAATGACCCAAGGCTGTCATGGGTCATAGCGAGGATGGCTGACCCGAGGGCGGCAGGAGTGACAGTGACGATGGTGGTGAGGGAATTCCTCCGCCGGCGGATCGCCCCCCTCCAACGCCACTCCCGCCCCATGTGGACCTTCACCAGCCCAAAACAAACCATGTGGCTCCAAGCAGGGCGCCTGCTCCCTGAGGCGTTAAGCGGAATTCTTCGAGTCCTGATCGGCGGAGAGGCAAACGAGCTCCCCAGGCAAGGGTACCCCCTGTATAACTACACGAGAAAAGAGGCCTACGCGGGGCGGATGCCACACTTCGATCAGTGGGGACTGCTCCCTGAAGGCCAAGAGGGGCCCCGGGAAAACTCCTTCAGGAAAGAGGACAACGGAGCCCCCACGCCCAGCCGACGCCCTTTCGCCGCTCGCCTCTGCCGGGGCGTGCGGGGGCAGCACGCTTCCTCAAGACGCCAAGCCCGGGCAGGGGGGTCGGGTGACTTTGCCGCCTCCTGGTGGGGGTGCAGGGCACGAAACGACCTTGCCCTCATCGGGCGCCGAAGGAAGCCTCATGCCTGGGGGACACCACTGTACGCTTCGGAGGCACCCCACAGAAGTCGCTCCTTGGCATCCGGCGCACCTATAGCCGAGGCGGGCGCCGATTCGACGAAGGTGGTGGCGATGGCCGCCGCTGCCTCCCATGCTGACGCCGGGGCCAGCATTGGCCGCCTCAGAAAGGACCCTGAACTTCCGGGGTGCGCCGCCCCATTCTGAAGGGATGGAGCGGGCGTCGGATGGTCCCTAGCTCCTGATGAACACCGTCGAAGCCCCCGAGGCCTCGACAAATGGCGGGGATGATGCCGGATTACGAGTTCCTTAGACCCTTGAGAGGTTCGAACTCTGGGGTGCGCACGAAGAACACTCTCCCCTCAGCTCGTTCGCTAAATGATCCCACGTCCTAGCTCGACGGACCAGAAGAATGAGAGACACAGAGATTTATCCTGGTTCGGGCCACCTTGCGGTGTAATACCCTACTCCAACTTTGTGGTGGATTGCCTCGAGGGGTTGAGGATGAACTCGTACAGTGGATGAACAACCTCAGGAGGTGAGGTGTTCTTGGGCTCAATGAGCTGGTGGGTGTGAGGATGATCTGAATAATCCGTCCTCCAGATGCTTGCTATGGTGGTGGCTAAGTACTATATATAGTGGCCTCGGTCCTCTTCCCAAATGTTAGGCGGGAAGGGATCCCACAACGGCCAATTTTGAAGGGAGACAACTAGTACAAGCTATCCTCACAAAAGTAGTCTTCGCCTGCCAAAGGCTCTGGTGGTGGCGCTACCGTGGGCTCCACGATGACCTCCGTCCTGTCGTCCTAGCGGTCTTGGTCTTGTTGCACCAATATGGAAACCTTTTCCTGATGCCTCGGGACCCCACGCCTGTGATTGCCTCCTTAGCACCAAAGAGGAGACTGGTACGCTGCGCCCGCTGGCGCCCGCCTTTCCTTGGTCGTCATGGCTCATGTCATGCGAACCTCACGAGCTGCACCCTGCATTGATATCTCCGCTCCTCGGGAGCCAACCTAGGGAGGCTGCCCCCAGGGAGGTCTTGATGTCGTCCGCCTCGCGAAGCTTGGCCCCTCGCAAGGGTCTTGAGTTGTTGCTGCTGAAGCTGGGCCATACCGGGCCGTTGATGGAGCCACGCCACGGGCCGCAGGCAGGCAAGTCTGGGCACCCCCGGTCCTAGAACGCCGACAGTAGCCCCCGGGCCCAAGCCGCGCTCGATCTTGGCTTTGAGGCGAAGCCAAAGGGCAAGTACGGAGCGCCACAGGCCCCAACCACCTGCGGTCTTGATTTACACGTGGCGAGTGATGGGACGTGGGCGCCTCTGCTTCCCCACGCTTCCTCGGCAACCGTCCTTTCCTGACAAAAAGGCTGGCGCCCGCCACAGGGCTTTCATTGCTCTCCCTTCGTCTTGCTCCAGATCCCCTTCTCCTTCTTGCCCAACGAGACTCCAGATCCCTCGAAACTTTTCCCCGAGGTTGCAGCCTATGGCCACCGACAAGGCTAAGGCCGCACGCTCGAGCTCCTGGTTCGATCCCGCATTGGGCGCGTCCATAGTCTCGGAGAAGAACCTCGCCGCCGCGCTCTTGATGGCGGCGGGTGACAGGAACGAGGGGGGAGAGACCGCGCCTCGGGCCGGCTCCGCCGAACCGGAGGCCTCGGGTAGTACATTCTACCCCTTCTTCATGCACAGTGTCTTTGCGGGGATGGTCCCCCCTTTCTCTGAATTTTTCTATGCCGTCCTCCGCCATTACAAGCTCCTCGCCCTTCATCTTCATCCCAACTCCGTACTCCTCCTATCGATCTTCGCCTTTTACTGCGAAGCATTCATGGGGGTGATGTCATCCGTGTCGCTTCTTCGCCACTTCTTCTATCTCGAAACAAGGAGGGCCAGAGCTCGGGATGCGCCAACTTTGTCACGGCCAATGGGGCCAATGCAATCTCGAGAGCTGGGAAGAAGGTGGATGGCTTCAGGAACAAGTGGGTCCTCATGGATGCCAAGAGCCCCTACCCTCGGCTGGTGCTGCCGACGGGGATGCCAACCCCTCACGAGGGATGGAACAGCGCGAAGCTCACCAACCCCCGGGCGGAGCAGATGGTGAGGAGGATGGCGGTTGACCTGGAGCCTAACGACCCGAAGGCGGAGAAGCTGACAGGGGCCATGATCGTCAAGGAGTTCCTGGCGGAGCGCCTGGCTCCGCTCCAGGCGCGCTCGCGCCCCTTGTGGAAGCTCACGGACGAAGGAGGCGACCTCCGCCTACGCCCGGATGCCTTGTCTGACGAGGAGCTGGACAAGGCCACCTGCTTCCTGGTTGGGGAGGACCAGGGGTACCCGCCTGATACCAATCTTCCGCTATACCACCGCCCGGATGGGGCGAAGATCACTGCCGCCATGCCCGTCTTCAATGAGTGCGGGCTCGTGCCGCCGGCGCCCACTGGGGCCTCGGTGGTGGTGTCCTCCGGTGAGTCCGGCCAGGAGGAGAGGTCGGACTCGGAGGCGACCCAGGAGGGGGAGGGGGAGAATTCTCCTCCGCGCCTAGCAGATCTCCTCCGCACCCTCCCCGCTGATGACGACACCGGCGATCATCCGGTGAGGGAGTCGTCGTACCCTGCCGGGGTCACCACGAGGACCAAGGGCACGTCCCTGAAGAAGCTACAGGCCGGGGTCCATCAGAAGAGTAGATCGGCGCTGATCTCCCGAGGCGATGCCTCCGCTTCGTCACCAGTCGGTGCTGCTGCGAGCTCGACCGCCGCACCCTTGTCTGCCCCCAAGGCTCGCGCGCCGGTATCCCTGCCCGCGAAGCCTTCGGGCTTGGTGCTTCAGAAGAGGGCGAGGGAGTACGCCGCCGTGGACTAGTAAGCACTCCGCCTTGATCCTTTGTTCCTGTCCTTGCCGTAGTTTCTTGACACCTTCCCTTTACATTGTTAGGCCAACATCGGCGGTGAAGAAGAAGAAGGAGGCACCCGCAACCTCCGAGGCCCAGTTGCCTGCCGCGGCCGTGCCAGCTCCGGCACGGAAGGATGGTACTGGCTCTCGAGCCTCAGTGGCCGGGTCATCTTCGCGAGATTCGGAGGCCCGTCCTCAGGAGAAGGTGATCTCCACAGCCAAGCCAGCTCCGGAGGTGCCCACCCCTAGCTTGTCTGCTGAGATCGCGAAGGCTCAGGAGCCCCGGCCCTTTCTGCTACTGACTTGCAGGCCTTGGTGCCGACACCGCCTCTTCCCATTGTGCCGCTGGGCCGTGGCCCTCCTGCTTTGCCCGATGCTCTTGAGGACGCTCTTTCTGTGTTGACCCATCTTCGCGTCGACCTTCAAGGCGTCGACCGCCGGCTGGTGTCTGGGCGACTGGAGTTGGTCTCGGGGTGGCTGCGATCTGATGCGTCCATGAGGGCGGCATGGGGCCAGGCCGTGGCAGCATCCGAGGAGGGTAAGAAGGCTGTCGGCCTGGCCGCGGCCGCCCGCAAGGAGGCGTTGAAGGATGCTGAGGCTGCCAAGGAGCGTTGCCAGGTGGTGGAGGCCGAGTTAGAGACCCTACGCAACGAGTGCGCCGCCGAGGGGAGAAGCTGAAAGCTCGAGAAGACGCGGTCGCCGGTCGTGACACTGAGCTGGAGCAGTCGGCGCGGGAGCAGGCCGCAAAGCGCAACTGCCTAGGGGAGTTAAAGAAGGAGGTGGAGGAGGAGAAGGTTCGGCTGGAGGCCAAGGCGAAAATCCTTGCCAAAGACCATGCCACCTTCGACTCCCTTGAGAAGAGGTCCCGCAAGGCACTGCAGGAGCTCTACGGGAGGGGGTTGAAGGAGCCGTTGGTCACTGCCGGGGAAGTTCCTGCCGAGCGGCTCCGCCAGCTTGTCGAGGCGCTTGAGGGCGTCGCCAACGGGGTCGGCACCATGGTGGAAGGGGAAGCCCGTGCGCTCTCCTCTTCGACCATGACGCGCATCTTTAGCCACCTCCATCTTCGCGACCCAAGCACCGACCTTGGAGGCCTGCTTGAGCCTGTGGACGAAGGATGCTGCGCAGCCGCTGCCGAAGCCATGAAGGACTTGGTGGAGGCCCTGCTGAAGAATTTCCTCGCCATCGACCCCACACCTCCAGCTGACGATGCGGCCGACACTACGGCCACGGCCGATGGCACGGGCGACGGCGATACTGCCGACGAGGGGACACTCCTTGTGGGGCGGCGGTAGCGCCCAGGGCTGAAGGGAAGGTTTGCCGGCGGTGCTTCTCTCCGCTTTTATTTTCCTGCAACATGCACCGTGCCTCATGGGGGCATCAAAACTTATGTTCGGTATTTGGATGAACAAAATGTCTTGTAATAATTTGCTAGGATTCCGCGATTTCCTTCATGTTGCTTGAGTGTTCTGCGTCGGCAGAGCCCGGCCCCGCGTGTGCATCAGCCGCCATTGGGTCGTCCGGATCACCAGGACGAGACCAAGGGGTGGGGGGCTACGTGACCAGTTAGGCTCCTGAGTCGCGACGCTCAAGAGTCCCCCTTGACGTACAAACAGTCCTCGGGAAGGGAATGCGAAAGTAGGCCTTAGCGTTCTGCGTCGGCAGGGCCCGGTCCTGCGCATGCCTCAGCTACCGTTGGGTCGTCTGGATAGCCAGGACGAGACCAAGAGGTGAGGGGCTATGTGACCAGTTAGGTTCCTGAGTCGCGATGCTCAGGAGTCCCGCTTGACGTACAAACAACCCTTGGGATGGGAATGCGAAAGTAGGCCTTAGCGTTCTGAGTCGGCAGGGCCCGGTCCCGTGCATGCCTCAGTTGCCATCGGGTTGTCTGGATCACCAGGACGAGACCAAGGGGTGAGGGGCTACGTGACCAGTTAGGCTCCTGAGTCGTGATGCTCAGGAGCCCCCCTTGACGTACGAACAGACCTCCATACCTGTCCTCGCCGAGGTCCCGCTCGGGAGGGGGGCGCGACGACCAGGTCCGAGGGACCTGGCAGGGTGGCGTACGCTAGGCGTGACCCGAGCGTAGCCCCCGTGCCCAGCCCCCTCACACGACTCTCCTGAGGGGAAAGTGTTGCGATGAGGCTGGACACTGAGCATGGCAGCTCCCTGAGGTTGATGCGTCCATGGGGCCGCCCCCAGTTGTTTATCACCAGCGCGCGGAGCATAGCGCTTCCGCACTTGCACGGGCACAGCCGCTCCTCGACCGTGTCGACTGCCAGCACGGAGCATGGTGCTTTCACTGGTGCGTGGGTGGGGCCCCCCTCTGAGTGGAGCCCCCAGGGCGTGTACAGCCCAGCCCTGACATGTGGCTTGCACGGCAGGGCTAGACGAGGTGTGTTTGGGCACTCGCAAGCCAGTGCGGGACTCACGAGGCCCTACCTCAAGGTGGGTTGTGCCTGAATTTGGTTCTTGATAGCTGTGGTGGTCCTGCGAGTTGGTTAGACAACCTGCATCGAATGAATCTCCTGAGGTGATCACATGAGAAGGCCAAACACCAACGACCCCAGGAGGTGACATGAACGGGGCCGACCCGCGAGACAGAGCTTAGTCGTTGGGTTTATCGACGCTGCAGGGACAGACCCGAGCATAGATGCCGTGCCCAGTCTTCTCATGCGAAAAATCCTGAAGAAAGACAACCGGCGCACGGCTCCCATGGTGGCGAGGCACCGGGTCACACGCCCTAGCTCATCCGCCCGCGATTAGCTCATGCAAAAACCAGGCACCAAGGACCATGGGAGGTGACGTACATGAGAGCTTGCCCCCGAGCCAGAGCTCAGCCTCTTGGATTTAGCAGCGCTGCAGGGACGGCCCGAGCACAGACGTCGTGACGGCCCTTTAATCATGAGGTGGTCGCGGGTGGGTTTGCAAGGGCGCCCGACGTTCATGGCATCGAAGTGTCGGACTGGCAGGTGATAATCATAAGGTAACTCATGGAAGGACGCAAGCTAGTTCTGGTTAATGCAAGAACGATACATGCCGCAGGGACGGACCCATGCGGCTTGGGGATGATGGAGCCCGAGGGGCGCCCCCAACAGAGTAAATTTAAAGATGCAAGGGATACATGGCGCAGGGGCAGGCCCGTGCGGCTTGGGGATAATGCAGCCCGAGGGGCGCCCCCAACTGAATGAATTGGTAAATGTCACCTGGCACCGTTGCTGGCGAGAGGTTGGAGGAGTCGAAGACGCATGTTGAAGAAGCCGCTCCTCACGAGCCGCCAGGGCCCTGAGCCTCGGGAGGCTCATGAAGAACCGTCGCCATCTCCATCAGGACCGCGTGATGCCTGGCCTCCTGAGCCGCCAGAACACTCCGCAGGTGACACTGGAAGGTAACAGCAGCATTCGGCAAGCCGAATGGCATGCAGAGATAGCTGTGAGGTGGACCCTCACATCGACCAACGTGCGAAGACCAGAAGCGCTCCTGGGATGCGGCCCTGTTGAGCCCTGGGATGTCGACGCAGACGCGCAGCTCGTCGTCCTCGCCAGGACGAGGAGCTGCGCCAGGTGGTGGGCGGCGGTCGCCGCGCATGGCTCTTGCCTCTTGAAGCTCCTCGGTCGTCTTGGTGATGAACTCGCTGGCACCAGGCACTCTGTGCCTTGTGCCCTCTTGGGGGAAGCGTGCGGTGAAGCATGCCTCCATGTGGTGCCCGAGCACCTCCCTCGTGACATTGGCAAGGTCAGAGGCCCTCGAGAAGAGAGCCCCCGAACCCAGCCTGAGGAGGGTGCCAGGCGCGCCTTCCTATGCGAGAGAGGGAGGCGCACCATCCGTGGGCGCAGGTCCTGAGGTGGTGCTGCTGGAGACACTGCTCTCCTGAGGCTCTTGACGGAGCAGCTGCTTCTTCTTCTTGGGGACTGCCTCAGGAGGGTAGATGGCACCTTCGTTGTCTGGGTCTTTGATTGCTGCAGCTTGGTAGGCGCGCTCGAGGGAGCACACCGCGTTCTTCTCCTCGCAGGAAACCGTGATGACACCGCAGCTTCCTGGCATCTTGAGGACGTTGTAGCCGTGGGGGGTCACCGCCATGAACTTGGCTAGGGCTGGATACCCAAGGATGGCATTGTACGGTAGGAGAATGTGGGCGACGCTGAAGTCGATGAGCTCGGTGTGGTAGTTGTCGCGCTGGCCGAAGGTGACAGGGAGGCGGATCTGCCCTATCGGGGTGGTGGAGCTGTCGGTCACTCCTGAGAAGGGCTTGGTGGGCTGCAGCTGATCATATGGCACTTGGAGGCGGTCAGACGTCTCGATGGAAAGAACATTGAGTGTCGCACCGCCATCGATGAGGGTCTTGGTGACAAGGACGTTGCTGATGACGGGCAAGCAGTGGCCGTGCACTTGAGCTGGTCGGACGAGCGGAAGGTAACGGTGCACTTGGACCAGGTGAGCGGGTGCGTGGCCTCGAGCTTGGGGAGGGATGCGTTCACCTCACGAGCGAACTGCTTGAAGATGCGCTGGGAGGCTGGGGCCTGAGCACCACCCAAGATGCAGGCGATGGCTCGAGGTTCCTGGAAGCCCCCAGGCCCCTCGTCCTGGTGGTGGTCTTCATTCCTCATTGGTAGTGGTGGCAGCGGAGGGAGCCCGGCCTTTCCCTGAGGATGGTCCTCACGAGGCTGGTCCCTCCAGGCGCCCTCGCGAGGCTGGTCCTGCCAGCGTTCCTCACGAGGCTGGTCGCGCCACTCCTTTTTTTTGACTATACACAGTATGGCAAACCCCACTGCAATTTTTATATTATTTCAGAAGAACAAAGGTCTAGCATTACAAAGGCTTGAGATAAGCCAGAAGAAAAGAGAAAAAACAACTAGCTACCTATAATTACAAGATAAGGCTGTCAAGCCATGAACAAAAGGCCCTAGCATAGCTCTTCTTAATTCTAAATCTGAGCAAATTGAGCTCCTCCAAGAAGATGATTTCCACCTATGTATGCTAGGCTGAATGGCTTGAAAGATGAGATTATTCCTTGAAATCCAAATGGCCCAAGAAGCTAGGATGATGATTTCCATGAAGAAGGGCACATGAAGTTTCTGTCTGAGGTCAGCAAAAGCTTCAAGCACTGAAACATTGGCCTGTCTTGGGGGACAAATCAGGTCCCAACACTGAGCTGCAAAAGGGCGGGTCCAAAAGAGATGTTGAAGTGTTTCCTCCTGTTGACAATTATTTACGGCATAGTTAGTTGTCCAAATGAAAAGTTTTTCTTCGTAGAAGATTCCTAGTATTGAGCCTGTCATGAAGGAGCCTCCAAAAGAACACCTTGTGCTTTGGCTGATAGGAGCTATTCCAAATCCAATTGAACTGTTGGGGCACTATTTTAACTCCCATCATCATTTTATATGCCTTAGCAACTGAGAATTGATCATTTCCCCAAATGTAACTCCAGGTATCAGTGCAGTCCAGGGATTCAGAATCTCTTAAGGCTATACAAATGTCTTCCATAGCTTCAAATTCTTGGAAAGCTTGCACAGTCAAGGGTAAATGGAACAGATCCTCCAGAAATTCAGTGTGAATGATGGTGTGTACAGTAGTATTCCTGTTCTTCACAAAAGAGAAGAGGTGAGGGAACATGTCTTGCAGACAAGCTGAGTGCCATAAGTCAGACCGGAATAGAGCACTTTTCCATCTCCTATGTTACATCTGGCCAAAGATTTGAAGTTATCAATGAGCTTAAGGTTTGCCTTCCACCAAAAAGATCCAATCCAATTACTGCCAGGCAGCAAACCATTGCTGTAATAGGACTCCCAAATCAAGTTAACCCATGGAATGTTGTGTCTGTTATAAAACTTGTGCAGATTCTTAAGTAGAAGAGCTTTGTTTTGGACAAAGATATCCATCACACCCAAACCTCCTTGATCTTTTGGTCGGCAGACAGTGCTCCAGGACACCATGGCAGGCCTGTGATCCTCCAGGTCAGGGCCTCTTTAGAGACAATGCCTCAAAAATTTGATAGCTTGAGTTTTAATAGTGACAGGCACATTAAGTCATCCCATGAGATAAATCAACAGAGAGTTTAGAACAGATTTCACCAGCAACAATCTCCCAGCCATGGTCATGAAGGAAGACAAACCCACAAGTTTCTTCTGCAGTCTTGTGAGTAGAGGGAAACATTGCCCAACAGTAGGATTATGAAGACCTAAGGGTGCTCCCAAATATTGTATGGGGAATGTTTCCTTTTACATTGAAAAGTGTTTGTCAAAATCTCTACTTTCTCTTCTGACACATTGATGGGGATGAGGCTTGATTTATTGTAATTTACTTTAAGGCCAGTAGCATCTGCAAAAGTATTGAGAAGGGCTTTGAGGCAGTGAAGTTGCTTTTGCATCTGCTTGAAGGAGAACCAGAGTTTCATCTGCATACTGGACTATGGGAAAATCAGGACAGGAGTCCACTTGCAAAGGTGAAGTAAGTAAACCCAGTTGCATGGCCCTATTGAGGATTGACTGAAGTAGTTCTGCAGCAAGAACAAATAGAAGAGGTGACAGAGGGTCTCCCTGTCTAACTCTTCTAAGGCAATAAAACTTTTTGCCAGGTACACCATTGAGCAAGATAGCAGATGAAGCAGAGGTGAACAACATTTTGATCCAGTTATTCCATCTGTCTCCAAAACCTTTGGCTTTTAAAATATCCAAAATTGCCTGGTGTTCAATGGTGTCAAAAGCCTTTTCAAAGTCCAATTTAAGCACAATAATATCTTCCTTGGATTTATGGCATTGATGCAGATATTCATAGGCCCAGCCCAAACAGTCATGGATGGATCTCTCTTTGAGAAAGCCATATTGGTTAATGTGCACCAACTTTAGAATCACTTTCTGCAACCTGTTTGCCAACAGTATAGTGACTAGTTTGAGACAACAATTAAGGAGAGATATTGGCCTGTAATCATTTGCTGTCAAAGGGGTACTCCCTTTAGGAATAAGGGTGATGTATGAGGTGTTTGAACTTTCAAGTGATATTTGCCCAGCATGAAAATCATATATGAATTTGAGCACATCTCCTTTAATAATGTCCCAACAAGATTTAAAAAATTCATTGTTGAAACCATCAGGACCTGGGGATTTGTCCAGTGGGAGTTCTTTGACCACATCATTAACTTCTTCCTCAGTGAAAGGCAATTCCAGATTATCAAACAATGTAGAATCTTGTCTCTGGCCAAACAAGGAATCCAAATCAAAGTGCATAGAGGTTTTGTGAGATGTACCCATTCTTTTTCTTATATGTTTCCCACAGTATTGCAGCTTTCCCAGCATGATCAGATATGTCAACTTGGTCATCAATTTGGAGTACAGCAATGCGGTCGCGCCACTCCTGGAGGGGGCCGCAGTCGTCCCAGCGCCCTCCACTTCTGCCTCCTCCGCGGCCGTAGCCTCAGTCGTTGCGCTCGGGGTGTCGACCGAAGCGCCCGTCGTGGATGGCCCTGAGCTCCTGACAGTCGTTGGTGTTGTGGCTATGTACATTGTGGAAGGCGCAGAACGGGCGGCTGCCCCTGGATGACCCAGGGTGGTCGCAGCCGCGCTTAATCTCTGGTTCAGCCGCGAGCACGGCCACCCTCTTGCGCTTCACGTCCTTGGTCTTGGCCTTCTTGTCTTTTGGGTCGGCAACTGGAAGCTCGAGGAGGGAGAGGCGTCCCTCCTCAGCTCTCGCGCACTCGGTCGCCATGTTGAACATCTCCGTATCCGTGCACAGGTCCTCGTGTATGGCGAGTTCCTCCCTCATCTTGACATCGCGGACGCCATCAGAGAACGCTGAGATGATGGCCTCATCCGTCACCTTGGGAATCTTGAGGTGAACACGGTTGAAGCGCTGGATGTACTTCTGCAGGGTTTCCCCTGGCTGCTGCTTGATGCGCCGCAGGTCACCAGCGGCAGGCGGGCGGTCGCGAGTGCCTTGGAAGTTGGCGACGAAGCGCTCGTGCATCTCTCCCTAGGAGGAGGTCGATCCGGCGGGCAGGATCAGGAGCCACGAGCGCGCGCCGTCTTTGAGGGCCATGGGAAACCAGTTCGCCATAACCTTCTTGTCGCCGTTGGCCGCCTGAAAGTGCGTTATATCGACTAGAGCGGGGGTGAATAGGCGATTTTTATGAATTCTTCACTAACGAATTTGCGGGTGAGGAAATTCCTTAGCAAAGAACTACTAGCAGCGGAATAAGTACTCAAAAGTAAACATAACAGAACACAAGCATACTCATCATGATGAAATGAAGACAGGCACAGAGTACAGAAAGCGTAATCACAGGATAACACAAGATGAAGACAAACAGACTGAAGAAACTGAACTGAGGAAATTGAGAAAGTCTTCAGTCAAAGTCTTCAAAAAGATATGAACAAGCACACAACAACTGTAATGAGGAAATGAAAGAGTTGAGGAAATAGAACCAGTAAGCTCGGTGAGGACAATGATTTGGTAGACCAGTTCCAACTGCTGTCTCAGTTGTACATCTGGTTGGAGCAGCTAGGTATTTAAACCTGAGGACACACAGTCCTCACCGTATTCTCCTTGAGCTAAGATCACACAGACCTCGCCCAATCACTCGTGGTAAGTCTTCAGGTGACTTCCGAACCTTCACAAACTCGGTCACTCGGCGATCCAAAATTCCTCTTGGATGCTCTAGACCATGACGCCTAACCGTCTCGAAGAAGCACATTCTTCAAAGGTAACAAGCATCGGATCCACGCAGGATCAATCTCTTCAGTGATGCTCAATCACTTTGGGTTTGTAGGTGTTTGGGTTTGGGTTTTCCTCACTTGATGATTTTCGCTCAAAGTCCTTGGAGGATGGGATGCTCTCAAATGACAAGTGTCAGTTTCTCTCGGAGCAGCCAACCAGCTAGTGGTTGTAGGGGCGGCTATTTATAGCCTAGGGAGCAGCCCAACATGATAAGACATAAATGCCCTTCAATGATATGACCGTTAGGTGGATAAGATATTTTGGGATAGCTGGCACATAGCACAGCAACGGTCGGAAATTTGAGGCTCAAATTCCTCAAGGCTATCATGTTCCTCACTGTGTAGGCAATCCGCACTGGCGAATTCCTAACTCCTCAGTCAGAACAAATTCCTCAGAGACTAGAAGAACTTCGTCTCTGTCACTGAAGAATATGACCGAACTGTATGAGATTTCCAATGGCTTCACTCGAAGGGATTGGTAGGTGTAGGATTTTGAGTTGAGCATCACATGGAAATATTTCCTTAGTATTTCCTCGACCCCCCTTGACAGTATGGTGTTTCCTATGACTCAAGAAAGAGAAAATGAAACTATGAAAAATAAAGTCTTCACGCTTCATGTTCCTCGAATGAATACCAAGTCTTCAAGGTCACACCAATTTCTTCACTTTGGAAGTCTTCAGAAAGTCTTCAGAAATCCAAAGTATTCAGTCGAAGAACTTCATTTTTAGGGGTCGACTTTCTCTGTAAATATCAAACTCCTCATAGACTTATAGATCTATGTACACTCATAAACACATTAGACCCTTAACCTATAAGTCTTCAATACACCAAAATCACTAAGGGGCACTAGATGCACTTACACCGCCTCGATGCTCAGCTCTTAGAGCTGCAGGAACTCAGCAGGGTCGGGGGATCGGCAGCCCGGTATGGTCACCGGAGCCCGTCGTGGAGGCGGAGCCTGGTCTTGATATCCACGCGCCGCCGCCGCAGGCGGTGTGCGGTCCTGACATGGTGGTGCCGGGAGCGCAGGACCGTCCTCTTGCGGGCGCTGGACCTCCTGGCAGCTTTCTTCTTCACGTGTGGGCGCCCTGCACGGCGGGTCACGCCGCGGGGCCGCGCGTCTTGGTCCGAGGGCGACGTCTTGATGGGGATGTGGTGGAGGAGCTCCATGGGCTACGTCGCCCGCAGCAAGAGGCGGACGAGGCAGCGAGAGGGACAGTGCAGAAGAGCCCCAGCCGCACTGACGAGCTCGGCGATGCAGTCCAACCAGTCTTCATAGAGGTCGTCAACAGGGCGGTAACACAGGAGCTCGCGCGCCATGAGCAGGGCAGCCTGCGCGTCCACAGGCCCGCTATGTGCGTGGGATGATGAGCCGGCCGGAGTCAGCAACGGGGTGGCGGTGTGCCCGTCCCGCCACAGAGAGGGGTGCAGCGACGAAGCTTGCTGCTCATTTCCCGCCGGGCCGGTGGCGGCATTGGCAGCGGGTGATGGAGAGCAGTGGGGAGGCTCGCCGATGGGCGCCGTCTGGGCGACGCGAGCATTGAGAGTGGGTCGGCGCTCAGCACGGGCTTGACGAGCGTCATCCATGGAAGCGGCGGTGCGTCGGTCGACGGAAGAGAGGTTTCAGCGCACCCCTACCTGGCGCGCCAAATGTCGGATTACGGGTTTCGCAGACCCTTGAGAGGTTTGAACTCTGGGGTGCGCACGAAGAGCACTCTCCCCTCAGCTCGTTCGCTAAACGATCCCACGGCCTAGCTCGACGGACCTGAAGAACGAGAGACACAGAGATTTATCCTGGTTCGGGCCACTTCGGTGTAATACCCTACTCCAGCTTTGTGGTGGATTGCCTCGAGGGGCTGAGGATTAACAAGTACAGTGGACGAACAGCCTCAGGAGGTGAGGTGTTCTTGGGCTCGATGAGCTGGTGGGTATGAGGATGATTTGAATGATCCGTCCTCTAGATGCTTGCTATGGTGGTGGCTAAGTCCTATATATAGTGGCCTCGGTCCTCTTCCCAAATGTAAGGCGGGAAGGGATCCCACAACGGCCAATTTTGAAGGGAGACAACTAGTACTAGCTATCCTGACAAAAGTAGTATTCGCCTGTCAAAGGCTCTGGTGGTGACGCTGCCGTGGGCTCCACGATGACCTCCGTCCTGCCATCCTAGCGGTCTTGGTCTTGTTGCACCGATATGGAGACCTTTGCCTGATGCCTCGGGACCCTGCGCCTGTGCTTGCCTCCTTAGAACCAAAGAGGAAACTGGTACGCTACTCCCACTGGCGCTCGCCTGGCCTTGGTCATCATGGCTCACGTCACGCGAAACTTGCGAGGTGCACCCTGCATTGATATCTCTGCTTCTCTGGAGCCAACCTAGAGAGGCTGCCCCAGGGAGGTCTTGATGTCGTCCGCCTCGTGAGGCTTGGCCCCTCGCGAGGGTCTTGAGTTGTTGCTGCTGAAGCTGGGCCATACCGGGCCGTTGATGGAGCCACGCCACGGGCCGCAGGCAAGCAAGTCTGGGCACCCCCGGTCCCAGAACGCCGACAGATGAGGGGCCTAGCCCAGACTGGGCTCTGGCGCTCGTGAACATCCGAACCACAATCCAGCCCGGGCTCTTGCAGAATGCAGCGAGCGTGCTAGGCCAGCTCGGGGCGGAGCTCCTAGATGCCGAGGCGTGCTTTGCTGAGGAGCGGTTGTGCTTGGAGAGTGGGTGGCACCAACATGAAGTTTTCGTCAGGCTAGGTCACCTTCAACACGAGGCTGCCCACTCAAAAGGGAGAAAAATCTGTTGCCGAGGCGAAGGAGGCACGCGGCTGTGCCGTCCAGGAGACAGAAATGGAAGACCGGCGGCGTGAAGCCATAGAGGCCCGTGAGCAGGAGCTGCTGGCTTCGAATGCTGTCTTGGAGCAGCAACACAGGGAGACGCCCTTTCCGCCTACGATGTGGGGCTGGCGTCGCGCGAGGCGGACCTCCGAGCCTTCGAGCAAGAGCTTGCCCTGACCTCATCCGAGCAGAGCCTAGAGAGCGAGCGGCTGGAGACGCTGGACCGTGATGTGACCGCCGCCCTGGCTTCTTACGCCCAGCGCATGGAGAAGGTCAACTCCAACCTGGCGTCTAAGGAGAAGAAAATACAGGGGGATGTTGATTCGAAGGTCCAGCAGAATCGCAAGGCGCTCGCCCAGGATTACAACGATAAGCTGACACTGCAAGAGGGCCACTTCAAGGCATAGCGCCAGGAGCTGCCGCACACAAGGTTGTCAGAATCGTGATTCTGAATCGGATCGGAGCTCCGTTGGAAGGATCATAAATCGTAGAATCTTCACTATCAGGATTGTAGAAATGTAGATTCTAGAGACTAATATCGTAGAATCACAGGGGTTACTTTGGATCATAAAGTCATAGAATCGTAAAACAGAATCGCGATCCTGACAATGTTGGCCGTGCGAGATTGATGCCCTCAAGGAGTGGATGACTGATGCAGAAGGGCGACAAAAGGCCGCGCTGAATGCCCAGGCCGTAGCCGAGGCTGAACTGGTGCACTTCAAGAGCAGGCGGGGAGCATCACGTCCATTGTGGAGCGTGCGAGGGACGAAGCAAACTAGGCTCGGGGGCGGCAGCTCACACTCTCCGGGATGTTCTGAGACCTCGAGTTGCAAGCTCGCCGTGCCCTGGGCTCCATCTGCAAGGAGGACGTATCCAGCCCCCTCATGCCCGACGATGTCGGCTACCTCGCCTTCTTCACCAAGGACGTGGAGCGCCTCGAGGGGAGTGCGTTGTCAGCGTCCTGGGAACGGGGGTACCCAGACTTGCCTGCCTGCAGCCCATGGCGTGGCTCCACCAATGGCCTGGTACGGCCCATCTTCAGTAGCAATCACTTAAGACCCTCACGAGGGGCCAAGCCTCGCGAGGCGGACGACACCAACACCTCCTCAGGGGCGGCCACACTAGGCTGGCTCCCGAGGAGTGGACATATCTATGCAAGGGGCACCTCGCGAGGTTCACATGACGTGAGCCATGACGACCAAGGCCAGGCGGGCGCCAGCGGGCGCAGAGTACTTGTTGCCTCTTTGGTGCTAAAGGTGAAGGAAATATGCCCTAGAGCCAATAATAAAGTTGTTATTTATATTTCCTTATATCATGATAAATGTTTATTATTCATGCTAGAATTGTATTAACCGGGAACTTAGTACATGTGTGAATACATAGACAAAATAGAGTGTCCCTAGTATGCCTCTACTTAACTAGCTCATTAATCAAAGATGGTTATCTTTCCTAACCATAGACATGTGTTGTCATTTGATGAAGGGGGTCACATCATTAGAGAATGATGTGATGGACAAGACCCATCCGTTATCCTAGCATTATGATCGTTGAGTTTTATTTCTATTGCTTTCTTCATGACTTATACATGCTCCTCTAACTATGAGATTATGCAACTCCCGAATACCGAAGGAACACCTTGTGTGCTATCAAACGTCACAACATAACTGGGTGATTATAAAGATGCTCCACAAGTGTCTACGAAGATGTTTGTTGGGTTGGCATAGATCAAGATTAGGATTTGTCACTCCGAGTATCGGAGAGGTATCTCTGGGCCCTCTCAGTAATGCACATCACTATAAGCCTTGCAAGAAATGTGACTAATGAGTTAATTGCGGGATGATGCATTACGGAACGAGTAAAGAGACTTGCCGATAACGAGATTGAACTAGGTAGGATGATACCGACGATCGAATCTCGGGCAAGTAACATACCGATGACAAAGGGAATAACGTATGTTGTTATGCGGTTTGACCGATAAAGATCTTCGTAGAATATGTAGGAGCCAATATGAGCATCCAGGTTCCGCTATTGGTTATTGACCGAAGATGTGTCTCGGTCATGTCTACATATTTCTCGAACCCGTAGGGTCCGCATGCTTAACGTTTGATGACGATTGGTATTATGAGTTATGTGATTTGATGTACTGCAGGTTGTTCGGAGTCCCGGATGAGATCACGTACATGACGAGGAGTCTCGAAATGGTCAAGACGTAAAGATCGATATATTGGAAGGCTATATTCGGACATCGGAAAGGTTCCGAATGATTCGAGTATTTTTTGGAGTACCGGGGAGTTACAGGAATTCACCGGGAGAAGTAATGGGCCTTATTGGGCTTTAGTGGAGAGAGAGGAGAAGGGCCAAGAGGTGTCACGCGCCTCCCCCCTGCCCAAACCGAATTGGACAAGGGGTGGGAGCGCGGCCCCCCTTTCCTTCTCCCTCTCCCTCTCTTTCCTTCTCTCCTACTCCGAATAGGAAAGAGGAGGGGAATCCTACTTGGACTGGGGAGTCCTAGTAGGATTCCCCACACCTGGCACGCCCCTCTAGGGCCGGCCACCTCTTCCCTCCCCTCCTTTATATACATGGCCAGGGGGCACCCCATAGACACACAAGTTGATCTTTTAGCCGTGTGCGGTGCCCCCTCCATAGTTTCACACCTCGGTCATATCGTCGTAGTGCTTAGGCGAAGCCCTGCGTTGTAACTTCATCATCACCGTCACCACACCGTCGTGCTGACGGAACTCTCCCTCGGCCTCACTGGATCAAGAGTTTGAGGGTCGTTGCCGTGGTTCTAAGTCTGACAGTAGAATGGGGGGTAGGGATGTAGAGGCAAGATCCTAGCTATATAGAAGCTGTACGCACGAGTTTTACGAGTTCAGGCCCTTCTCGGAGGAAGTAACAACCCTACGTCTAGGAGCCCGGAGGCGGTCGACTGGATTATATGCGTGTGTGTTACAGGGGGTGCGAACCCTTGTGAATGTGGAGGGGGGTGGCTTATATAGAGTGCGCCAGGACCCCTGCCAGCCCACGTTACAAGGGATTTAAGGTACATCAAGAGGGGGGCGTTACTGGTAATGTCCGTAATAAAGTGTTTGTAACACCCCGCATGTAACTTGCCATATTTGTAACTCCGACTCTTGCCATTTTCGGCTATGTGTTATGATATTCCCTCCGTGGTCGGGTTTTGTCTTTCGTTTTGCTTTTTTTTCATGTCATGCTTTTTCATATCATGTCATCATGTGCATTGCATTTGCATACGTGTTCGTCTCATGCATCCGAGCATTTTCCCGTTGTCCGTTTTGCAATCCGGCGCTCCTATCTCCTCCGGCGCATCCCTCTTGTTTTCTTTCGTGAGCGGGTGTCAAACTTTCTTGGAATGGACCGAGGCTTGCCAAGTGGCCTTATTATACCACCCGGAGACCACCGGTCAAGTTTCGTTCCATTTGGAGGTCGTTTGGTACTCCAACGGTTAACGGGGCATCCGCAAAGTCCATTAGAGTGTGCAGCAAAAACCCCCCTAAAAACCAGCCCAAAACCCACCAAACTCTCTTCCATGCTCTAGGTTGTTCGATCACGATCGTGTGGGCAAAAACCGCACCTCATTTGGAGCCTCCTAACTCCCTCTACCTATTTATATGTCATGTGCACAGCCTTGTACATGATGGTGTTACACGATTGAGCCCGTGTGGGCCCCACCACGAAAACTTCGGACGAAATATCTATCATATGTTTGTTCCGGCTTATTCTGCAAGCCAATACTTGTTTTGTTTTGTATTGTGGTATTCGAGTTGCTTCGAAGTCATATGTTGATTCCATATCTTTTTCAAGTGGCTTCTCAACTTATGGAAGTGTGATGATTTACTACGGAATTCATTCGTTCATCTTCGTTCGTGTTTATTGAGAAGACTATATGTTGCAATTTCTATCCGTTGATTCTACTTATCTATTTGTCTATCAAGATGCTAACGGATGTCACCCTCTTCAGGATGGCTCCGCCAACGCGTCAGAATCCGGATCGCAATGAAGGGAGTCAAGCGAACCCTCCGCCACCACCTCCACCTCCGGAGGCATGGCAAGCTATCATGGCAGCCACCAACGCCAATGCTCAGATGATTCTGCAACTCTTGCAAGAACGTACCCAAGGGCAAGGCAATCAAGGCAATCAAGGTCAAGGCAACAATCAGTTTCACTTTGCTACTCTCAACCAGTTTCTCGCAAATCAGCCCAAGTCTTTCAGCTAGTGTGCCGAGGCCACGGATGCCGATGATTGGCTCGTGGACATCAACAAGCATTTTGAATGTAGCAATGTCAGGCCTGAGGACTATGTCAAGTTCGCTTCTTTCCAGCTGAAGGACCAAGCTGCTGATTGGTATCAACAATACAAAGATTCCAGAGGAGGTCGTGTGATCACTTGGACTGACTTCTGTCGGGACTTCAAAGCGCATCACATTCCACAAAGTGTTGTTGAGAGCAAGCGTGAGGAGTTCCGCAATCTCAAGCAAGGCAACATGTCTGTGTATCAATACAACATCCAGTTTCAGAAACTTGCTCGCTTCGCTAAACAAGACGTTCCTGATGAAAAGAGCATGATCTATCACTTCAGAGGTGGCCTTAAAGAGGATCTGCAGTTAGCTCTCGTTCTTGTTGAGCCTACTCAGTTTGATCAATTCTATAATATGGCACTGAAGCAAGAGGCTGCTCAGCTCAAGTGTGAGGCTTCTAAGAAGAGAGTCAGAGACGCAGTTCAGTCTTCTTCTTCCTCACTTGTGGCTGCTAAGCAACAGAAGTTCTGGTTGCCTCCTCCTCCTCCGTTTCGTCAGCCTTACCAGCAGAAGAACAAAGGTGGCCATGGTTCTTCCAACTCTTCCAACTCTGGCTATCAGAACAAGTCTCAGAATCAAGCTCCAAAGTCCAATGCTCCTTATCACCGTCCACTCTCAGAGGTGACTTGCAACAAATGTCAGCAGAAAGGTCACTATGCTAACAAGTGCTTCAACCAAAGGCGTCTTCCTCCTCCTCCTCCTATCAGATCTTCCAGCAATGCAGTGGTCAAGCATAATCCAAAGTCTGCAAAGGTGAACATGATGAATGCAGCTCAAGCGGAGGAATCTACTGATGTGATAATGGGTAATCTTCCTATTAATGATATTCCTGCAAAAGTTCTTTTTGATATTGGTGCATCTATTTCTTTCATATCAAGACCTTTTGCATCCATGAACAATTTGCATACTGTTGATCTGCCTAAGCCGATAGCGGTTTCCTCTCCGGGATTATTCATGAATACCAAAATGATGGCTCCCGATGTTTCTATCAAGATGGGCAATTATAAATTTCTGTCTTCTCCAATGGTTCTTGGTGACTCGGATATTGATCTAATTCTTGGGATGGACTGGCTTTCTAAGCACAAGGCTCAACTTGATTGTGCTGCCAGGGAAATTCTTTTGACACACTCTTCTGAGGATTTGATTATTTTTGCTGCTCGTGATGAAACCATTCGGTTATTTTCTCTCAATGAGAAGGGTGAATTGAATGCCATCTCTCAAATTCCAGTCGTTTGTGAGTATCAAGATGTCTTTCCAGAAGAGCTACCGGGTATGCCTCCTCATCGGCCAGTTGAGTTCGTTATCGAACTAGAGCCTGGCACTGAACCCGTTTGCAAGCGTCCATACAAGCTTGGACCCAACAAGCTGAAGGAATTGAAGAAACAGCTCGATGAACAAGAGTGTCTGGGTTTGATCAGACCGAGTTCATCTCCATGGGGTTGTGGTGTTCTTTTTGTCAAGAAGAAGGATGGCATGGACCGACTTTGTGTCGACTACCGTCCATTGAACAAGAAGACAATCAAGAACGAGTATCCACTTCCCAACATCAATGAGCTATTTGAGCAACTCAAAGGTGCTAAAGTATTCTCCAAGCTTGACCTTCGTATGGGTTATCATCAGATTCGCATTCGTGAAGAAGATATTCCCAAGACAGCATTCAGAACAAGCTTTGGTTCTTATGAATATACTGTCGTGTCTTTCGGCCTTGTTAATGCTCCTCCAGTGTTCTCTCGGATGATGAATTACATCTTCAACCCCTATACCAATGAATTCGTCCTGGTGTATCTCGATGATATCTTGGTCTTCTCCAAGAATAAGCAGGATCATGCCAAACATTTGCGGTTGGTGCTCGACAAGCTCAGAGAGTATCAATTCTATGCGAAGTTCTCCAAATGTGAGTTTTGGCTCGATGAAGTTCTTTTCCTTGGTCACATCATCTCTGCCAAGGGCATCGCTGTTAACCCCGAGAAGGTGTCCGCAATTGTGAATTGGGAACCTCCTCAGAATGTCAAGCAGCTCCGCAGTTTTCTTGGTCTTGCAAGCTATTGCCGAAGATTCGTTGAGAATTTCTCCATCCTCTTTCCAACCTCCTCCAGAAGCATGTGAAGTATGTCTGGTCTCCTGAGTGTGACGTTGCTTTCAACACTCTCAAATAGAAACTAGTCACAGCTCCTGTCTTGACTCCTCCTGATGAATCCAAGTCGTTTGAAGTTTTCTGTGATGCTTCTCTCCAAGGTCTCGGTGCTGTGTTAATGCAAGAGAAGAAAGTTGTGGCCTATACCTCTCGTCAGTTGAAGCCCAACGAGAAGAACTACCCCACTCACGATCTTGAGTTGGCGGCAGTTGTCCATGCATTAATAACGTGGAGACATCTCTTGTTGGGAAGACAAGTGGACATTTTCACTGATCACAAGAGTCTCAAGTATATCTTCACTCAGCCCAACCTCAACCTCAGGCAGACTCGATGGGTCGAAATGATTCAAGAGTACAATCCGAGTATCGAATATACTCCAGGCAAGGCAAATGTCATTGCAGATGCTTTAAGCAGGAAGGCTTATTGCAACAGCTTAATTCTCAAGCCTTTTCAACCGGATCTTTGTGAAGCTTTCCGCAAGCTGAATCTCCAAGTTGTTCCTCAAGGCTTTCTTGCCAACCTCATAGTCTCTCCTACTTTGGAAGATAGATTCGTGAGGCACAACTCCTTGATGCCATGGTGAAGAAGGTGAAACGTGGTATCGACAAGGGTCTTTCCAAATACAAGTGCTATCGCATTGATGACAGAGACACTTTGTTCTTCGAGGACCGGATTGTGGTTCCTAAAGGTGATCTAAGGAAAGTCATAATGAACGAGGCGCACAATTCTCTCCTTTCCATTCATCCTGGAAGTACGAAGATGTACCATGACCTCAAGCAGTCGTATTGGTGGACTCGAATGAAGCGAGAGATTGCTCAATTCGTGAATGAATGTGATGTCTGTCGAAGAGTGAAAGCAGAACACCAACGACCAGCTGGTCTCCTTCAACCTCTTGCTATCCCAGAATGGAAGCTTGATCATATCGAAATGGACTTCGTGACTGGATTTCCCAAGTCCAAGCGCGGAAATGATGCTATCTTCGTTGTCATTGACAAGCTTTCTAAAGTGGCTCATTTCCTTCCAATCAAAGAATCCATCACAGCAGCTCAGTTGGCAGAGCTATACACCTCCAGAATTGTCTCCTTGCACGGCATTCCACAATTGATTTCTTCATATCGTGGAAGCATCTTCACCTCCAAGTTCTGGGACTCCTTCCAGAAGGCCATGGGCACAAACATTCGCTTCAGCACAGCTTTCCATCCTCAAACTAGTGGCCAAGTCGAGCGAGTCAATCAAATTCTTGAAGATATGCTCAGGGCTTGTGTCATTTCCTTTGGCATGAAATGGGAAGATTGTCTTCCATATGCTGAATTCTCCTACAACAACAGCTTTCAAGCGAGTTCGGGCAAGGCCCCATTCGAGATTCTCTATGGCAGAAAGTGCCGTACTCCTCTCAATTGGTCAGAGACTGGTGAACGTCAACTTCTTGGCAATGACTTAATCACTGAAGCTGAAGAAATGTGTAAAGTCATCCGTGATAATCTCAAAGCCGCGCAATCGCGCCAGAAGAGTTACTATGATAATAAGCATCGTGATTTGGCTTTCGAGATCGGAGACCATGTCTACCTCCGCGTCTCTCCAATGAAAGGCACTCGTCGCTTCGGTATCAAAGGGAAGCTTGCCCCTAGATACGTGGGTCCTTTCAAGATCATTGGGAAAAGAGGCGACCTCGCCTATCAACTTGAGCTTCCTTCCAACTTCGCGAACGTGCACGACGTGTTCCACGTGTCACAGCTCCGCAAGTGCTTCAAGACGCCTGAGCGCACTATCAACTTCGAAGAGATTGACCTCCAAGAATATTTGTCTTATCATGAGCACCCCGTTGCTATTCTTGAAGAAACTGAGCGCAAGACTCGCAACAAGTCAATCAAATTCCTGAAAGTGAAGTGGTCGCACCATTCCGATCGGGAAGCCACCTGGGAACGCGAGGACCATCTCCGTTCCGAATATCCGGATTTCTTTCAGTCCTAGATCTCGGGACGAGATCCTCTCGTAGTGGTGGAGTGTTGTAACACCCCGCATGTAACTTGCCATATTTGTAACTCCGACTCTTGCCATTTTCGGCTATGTGTTATGATATTCCTCCGTGGTCGGGTTTTGTCTTTCGTTTTGCTTTTTTTTCATGTCATGCTTTTTCATATCATGTCATCATGTGCATTGCATTTGCATACGTGTTCGTCTCATGCATCCGAGCATTTCCCCGTTGTCCGTTTTGCAATCCGGCGCTCCTATCTCCTCCGGCGCATCCCTCTTGTTTTCTTTCGTGAGCGGGTGTCAAACTTTCTCGGAATGGACCGAGGCTTGCCAAGTGGCCTTATTATACCACCCGGAGACCACCGGTCAAGTTTCGTTTCATTTGGAGGTCGTTTGGTACTCCAACGGTTAACGGGGCATCCGCAAAGTCCATTAGAGTGTGCAGCAAAAACCCCCCTAAAAACCAGCCCAAAACCCACCAAACTCTCTTCCATGCTCTAGGTCGTTCGATCACGATCGTGTGGGCGAAAACCGCACCTCATTTGGAGCCTCCTAGCTCCCTCTACCTATTTATATGCGAGCCCTCCCGAAAACATTCGCAGTCTCCGAAAACCCTAAAATCCCTCCGCGCCGCGCCGGACGCGTCCGCTCAGGCCGGACGAAGCCGCCGCCGCCGCCCGGCCAACCGGAGCGCGCCACGTCGCCTCCTCCCTCT